>NC_061077.1:14158630-14335635 GCF_021917145.1 Hypomesus transpacificus
AGCTGTTAAAACTATAATATTCTTGTTACAACTATAGCCTACTTCTTCTTCTGTTTAACAGTTAAACTTTCAGCTTCTCCCGCATTGTAGGCAATTTAAGCTCTTATAGCTTTGTTGATGCAGTTCAGGTTCCACACTGCCTCTTGAAATTCAACTATTTATTCGATTGCTTCACAACGTTCAAACGTATTCTCCCGCATAGTTTTTAAGCACTGAGCTTCGTTAGATGATGCAGTTCAGCTTCCACACTCCCTCTTTTATGTAAGTCATACATTTGTTAAATTAATTTCAGCTTGAGGGTCATTTCTCATTTCTGTATTTTCAGCCATTAAAAATAAATAAATTCAGATTTCAGCATTCCAACGCATTTTCAGCAGGAAATGCATGTTCTAGTTATTATTATTGTGAGAATGCTGTTAAGCATTCTCACTATTGCTTTTCAACTTCTCAGTTCTTCCGCCGTTTTTTGGCCTTTAACTAGTCCTGCATACTTTCACCGATTCTTACAATTTTGGTATCAAAACGTTCAGCTCCTTCAGGAAGGAGCTCCTTCAGGCTCTTTTAAAGAATTAAAGTTTTTGTGCAAATTATTCTCCCATTGAAAGTAATGGTAAATCCTTTCAAATCATTAAAAAGCTTCCTCCTCTTTCAAACTTAACTACTTCAGCATACTTTCAGCTAGAGACACCATTCAGCCTTTAAAATGTTCACAAGACATTCAGGTATTCCCAAATAATTCAGCTCTTTCAAATATATTCAGCCAATTTTGAATTGTGACAGTTTGAAATACATGAAAAATGTAGCTCCTTCTTGATTTTTATGATTGAGCGCTGGCTGCTCTTTTTCTGATATTCAACTAAATTGTCAAACAAATTCCTCTGACGTTCATATAGTTTAACTTACAGAAACAAGTTTTACCTTAAAATGTAGGAAAACTTGTCCTCTTTCAGCCAATTTAACTACTAAAGAGCTCACATTTATAGATTTTCAGTTTTGAGCCTTGAAGCGAGAGCAGCCTTTCAAATTCTCTCACTAACTTCATTGGAGAGGTGGGTAAAATTCGTCAGAGAATTTCGAAAGTAGACGTGTTCTTAAACTGCAGGTAGAGTCGTATTTCTGTCCGCACAGACATATAAAGGACATCTCTGGTTTCGGCAGAGTCTTGGGTCTCGGAAAATATCCTCATTTTTTGGATTGGACGTATAGTTTTGCGTCTAGGTTAACTTGTTTGAGGTGTGGATTCCAGCTAAATGTGATTTTTCTCTCTGCCCAGCTCGTTAGCGATCACAGCTGCGCCATCACCGTGGTAACCAAACAGACACGCACCATGAAAGCAGAATTGGGTGACGTTTTGGAAACTGCCAAAAGAGTTGTACTTCTGACCGCACAGACACATAAAGGATATCAATGGTTTCGGCAGAGTCTGGGGTTTCGGAAAATATCCTTATTTTTGGGATTGGATGTACAGTTTTGCGTCTGGGTTAACTTGTTTGAGGTGTGGATTCTAGCTACATTTCTCATAATCGAGCTAGCGCGATGGCTCTCCATAACTAAAAACGGTTCGACTTTTTTTCCACAATCGACCAAACAAGATATGTACATTGAGCTTAAAGTGTACATAATCTAGCTAGATCGTTTTTATTTTAGCAAGTTTTACAGAAATCTGCAAAAATCGAGGCTCACTGTCATAGCTGACCGTCACGAACAGCCAAACCAGGCCTTGGGTAAGTGTTTGCTGCACTGCTGGCGTTAATCCTACGAACAAACGCTAAGTAACTGGAAAACCTTTACTGTTATTTGATGATATTGAACACATATGTAAAGTAACTTGTCTTTTCTCTATATATCTTCTCCGTTTTCAATTTGAAGTTGTACATCTAGCTTATGTAGATGTCCATTGCATCCTCTCTAGCTTCACGCCTTTGGTTATTATTCAAGCCTACGGTGTTAATACATACCACTTTGACACACTTGCAAGAAATGATCCGCTGCATAGATGTATCATGATCTTGTTATTTACGTATAAAAAACTCACCAGGGACAACGACAACATCGTCAACCCTGCACTATAAATTATTATTTTGATGTCATCTTAAAGTGTCTGAACAGGACAGGGTGTGCAGTTACGCATGATTAGTTTCTCCTCTGTCTTGAACCTGAAACCTAGATTCTAGGTTAGAAATGTTGCCAGTCTGTTGCCAATGACCAACAGTTGCTACCTTTTCCCAGCAAGTTCAAGTCATTCCAGTGTTGTCCTTTTACAGGGTTGCCAGGTCTGTGTGACAAAACCAGCCCAATGGCCAATCAAAACCAGCCCAAAACCAGCCCAATATCTGAACTCAAAATATGCCCCTGCCAAACCATATACACTTCTTTCAAAGTCCAACAGCATTGCTATCATTGCCAAATGTATTGTAATATCTACAAAGTAACACCAAATGTTTAGTATGCCAGCATTAAAAGCGGTTTTCAGGAGGTTTTCTCAGGAGACTGAGAGCATTAGGCACGTGTGCACACATACAGTGCGTGTGTGTATGTGGGCATGCCCAATGTCCATGTGTGTATGTGCTGATCTGGAGTCACCTTGGTAGGATTTGGGCATAAATAGCTCTCTCTTGGAAGTCGCTTTGGATAAAAGCGTCTGCTAAATGCATAAATGTAAATGTAAATAAATGATTTCATTTAAAATAGATTTTTGTTTAAAGATTTTCATGTAATTTGCATGCAAAATAGGTCTACCCGAACCAGCGGACAAAAAATTCAACCCGCGGCAACACTTCAAAAGTAGCCCAATTGTAGCGACCACCAGAATGTCGCTGAGAGGCTAAATAAGGGAGATTCACTTGAGTGACGCGCTGCCAACAATTTCAATGTCCGCTCTGGAAGTTACGTTCTTCTGTTTATTTATAGGCAGATACATATATTTCTTAAACAGGACAGCAGATAGAAAAGTGCAAGTGCTTCTCTGCAAAGTGGCGATATTAAAATACATGCAATTCTTCCAGTAAAAGTATTAGTTAATCCAAAATTCCAATAGTCAGCATATTTAGCGGTCAACAAAAAATGTGCTCTCCCTACTCACCCCCTTGCCATACTACCACAGGTGCCCAGGTGCATATATTCATTCACTAATTCCTATGCCAATACCCACGTGGCTTGCATACACGCCCACCAGAGACCAAAATAAAAGCACCAAAGCACAGACCAATTCAACCATGACATATGGCCGCTATATTCCAGCCCCTAATTATTACCAACCATAGTTGTAATAATTAACATTACATAGCACTATAACATCAAAGTCATGCAATACACATAAGTATTCTTGTGTGTTCCAAGAGGCAGCTGGCTCTTCTTTCTTCAAAGGGTGTAAGTACAGTCTGGGCCAGAGGTTCAAGCACATAGCCCATCGGAGTGATCTTTACCATCACTCTCTGTCCAGTAAGTTGGTGGGTCAGTCGTCAAACAAACAAACAAACAAACAAGCAAGCAAGAGTTCTTCAGGCTTCCGCCTCTTGTAGAAGACAGACCTTAGTTATTGGCCTGTCCAGCTGGTTTGTCTTTGTCTTGATAAGCAGCCTTCGTACAAGACCTCTTCTGTCTGGGAACGTTTGGATGACCTTTCCCATTATCCAGGAATTACGAGGTGCTGTCTCATCCACAATGAGGACTATGTCCCCCACCGTGAAGTTGCGCTTCTTGTCACACCACTTTTGCCGTTCCTGCAACTGTGGTAGATACTCCTGGACCCACCGCTTCCAAAATAAATCTGACATGTACTGGACTTGCTTCCAGCGGCGGCGAGCATAGATGTCATTTTTATGGAACTCCCCTGGTGGTAGGAATGGAGAGGATTTCAACAGCAACAGATGGTTAGGGGTCAGTGCTTCCAAATCATTAGGATCAGAAGATGCCTTAGTAAGTGGGCGGCCATTTATGATTGATTCTATTTCACAGACAATGGTATAGAAACCTTCTTCATCAAGATTCTGTGACCTCACTGTAGAATTAAATACTTTGCGTACTGACCTTATAAGTCTTTCCCATGCTCCCCCATGGTGCGAACCTGTAGGGGGGTTGAAGACCCACTTGATGTTTTTCTGTAAAAGCATATCATTGATACGGCCCTGATTCCAACCTTCAATAGCTTGCCTGAGCTCACGCTCTGCTCCAATAAAGTTTGTCCCATTATCAGAACGCAGTTCCTGAACTTGGCCACGCCTCGCTATAAAGCGTCGTAATGCGTGGATAAATGAATCAGTATCCAAAGAGGACGCTACTTCAATATGGATGGCTCGTATGGTCAGACAGGTAAATATTACTCCATATCTCTTTACCAAGCTCCTCCGGCTCTTGACTTCAAAGGATTCGAAGTAATCCACTCCTACCCAGGTGAATGGTGCTTCGTCTGGACAGACCCTATCCGCAGGCAGATCAGCCATCTGTTGGGACCCTGGCACTGCTTGCAATCTGCGACAGACAACACACTTGGACAAGATACTTCTTATAGCTGTAGAAGCGCCTGTAACCCAAAACTTCTGACGCAACCTTGCCAACATATAATTGCGCCCACCATGGCCCACTTCTTCGTGTATGTATCTAAGAAGTATGCTCGAGATATGGAGGTCTTTAGCTAGTATGATGGGATGCTTTGCCTCTTCCGGCATAGCAGCCTTACTTAATCGTCCACCAATTCTTATAATGCCATCTTCCAGCACAGGAGAAAGTTTAAAGGTGGAACTGTTCTCACTAACGCACATACCGCTCTGCAATTTATCAAGTTCATCGGGGAACCTTGCTCTTTGGCAAAACTTAAATATTTCCATCTCAGCGTTTTTTAGCTCATCCATGCTCAGTAGATCACTTAATGTATGTACTTTAGTCATTCCTGCTTCTTGTTTTGTGAAAGGCCCCTGGTGTTCACTTGGGCTTACTTGCTTCCTCTTACAAAGTGACCTGAGAAGACCTTTAAGCCTAAGGATCCATGGCACAGACTTTCTCAATCGAGTCCAGGAGGAGAAATTATTGATTAAACGAGAGGTAGCATCTTCCTGCTCTGAGCAATGCACAGCATTCACTAAAACACTGACCTTGACCTCTGGATCATCTGGTAGGAGTTTACTTTGATCTGGGTTCACGGGCCAGTCCTGTTCAGGATGCAGAAGATACTCGGGTCCTGACAGCCATGTAATATTCTTAATGAACACATCTACACGTAATCCTCTAGATGCTGAATCTGCTGGATTGCTAGTGGTATTCACATACCTCCACTGAGATACCTGAGATACTTTGAGAATTTCAGAAACTCGGTTGGCAACAAACGTACGAAATCTTGACGTCTCATTCTTGACGTCTCATTCTTGATGTATTTTAGCACAGTTGTACTATCGCACCAAAATACTGATGGCTGAAGCTGCATATGCAACTCCCTTTTCCAGAATGTGTCCATACGGCTTGCCATTGTAGCAGCAATAAGTTCCATGCGTGGTATAGAAACAGACTTCAATGGTGCTACCCTGGATTTACCCATGACAAAGGCACTGTGTACCTCTGAATGTGCATTATGCGAAAGAAGGTAAGTCACCACACCATAGCCATCCTCGCATGCATCTGAAAAATGATGTAAGCGTGCCATGATGACTTCTCCAAAGTCTGGTGGTTTCAGGCATCTTGTGGCTTGGAATTGTTCCAACTGACTGAGTTCTTCCAGCCACTGTGTCCATTCCTTTGACTCTAATGGTGGAATAGGATCATCCCAACCAAGTTCTTTCCTACATAGCTGTTGCAGAATAATCTTAGCAGTAAGGACAACAGGACTCAGGATTCCTAGAGGATCATAAATTGAACTCACAACTGAGAGGATACCTCTTCTGGTTATAGGTTTTTCTGGGACCACTATCTTAAACTTGAAAGCATCAGATTGAATGCACCATTGTACCCCTAACACTCTCTCCACAGGAAGTATGTCATGGCTCAAACTTAAGTTCTTCATATCTTTTGCCCTTTGCTCTTCTGGTATTGCCTCAATCACAGCACGTCGATTGCTCATCCATTTGGTCAATTTGAAGCCGCCTTTAGAGCATATGGACAAGAGGTCATGATAAAGTTTCACAGCTTTCTCATCAGTTGCCGTTCCTGCTAGACAGTCATCCACATAAAAACAATGTGATAATTTCTCGATTGTTTCCTGGCTGAATTGCTCTGCATGATCCTCTGCACATTTTCTCAAGGCAAAATTAGCACAACTAGGTGACGAAGTTGCACCAAAAAGATGTACCTTCATTCTGAAGTCCACCAATTCTTGTGCCATGTCCCCATTTGGCCACCAGAGGAACCTCAACAGATCCATGTCTTCAGGAGGCACCCTGACCTGATAAAACATGGACTCTATATCTGCCAGGATCACCACTGGTTCCTTCCTGAACCTGGTCATGACTCCAACTAGTGAGCTAGTGAGATCGGGTCCCTGCAGAAGCTCAGCGTTCAAAGACCTTGACTGGAAAGTTGCCCCACAGTCGAACACGACACGGAGTGTTCTCTTCTAGGGGTGGTATACACTGTGGTGTGGTATATACCACAATCTTTTATCACCGCGGGCCAGTTCTTCCGAGGGGACTTGTTCTGCATATCCCTTGGAGATAATGTTGTGCATAAATGCTGTATATTGCTGTTTGAAAGATGTGTCTTTAAAGAATCGTCGCCGCAGATTTACAGTGCGTTGTTCTGCAACCTTTCTGTTGTTTGGCATACTCAGTTGACTGTTTCTCAAAGGCAAAGCGATCTGGTAGTGGCCATCAAAAAGCTGGGCAGAATCTGTGACCAACTTCATAAAGTTTTGATCTTCCCTTGACAGACTAGGTTGTTCATCCTGGCCGCATTCTGGGAAATCCATTTTAAATTGCTGCTGCCAAAGGTTGTCAAGATTCAACACAGAGATCCTATTAACTGTTAACGGTGTCAAGTTCTTCACCATCGTCTCCCCCAAGTGGTCCATTGACAGTCCATCCCAGAAGGGGTCTTGATTGCATAAGGTCCATTATCCACGCTGCGAACTACTTCCAATGGCTCCAGGACCTTTGGCACATTTGTTCCTATCAGCAGTTCGACTCTTGAGTCAATTTCTGGCAGATGTATGTGTCTCAAGTGGGGCCATCTCAGAAGATCTCTTTGATGTGGAATGTTGTCTCGATTGACGGGCATGCTTTGTTGTGTGTACGTACTGGGCAACTGACAGAACTGTTCATCATCCAGACCTGCCACTTCTAGAACGGTGACCACGTAGCTGTTCACCACCTTTTCTTGACCCATAGTACATAAAAGGATACGGGTCTTCTTTCCTGAGAGTTATGCATCAAATTCTCTGTACAAAACACAGCAGTGCTGCCTTGATCAAGGAAAGCATAAGTAATCACAGTCTTATTGCTTTTACTAGACTTAATGTGCACTGGCACTATGGGAAGCTTACATTCATGATCACCAGCCCCAGTGAGACCACTAGACACAAAAGCTTTATCCACTGCAGTACCTAGCTCTTGTTCGGTTTCAGGTTCTGTCTGCCTTCCCCTCGATGGAATAGGAAGTAGTGTGGGGTGTCTTAAATCACACACTTGACAAGACAGGCGCTTTCTACAGTCCCTGCCGATGTGTCCTTCACATAAACAGGCAAAGCAAACACCATTTTCCATTAGGAACTTAATCTTTTCCCTGTGAGTCTTTCTCCTCAGCTGGTGGCATGACTCAAGTGTATGTTCAGCTTCACAATACAAACAGAATTTCGTTGGTAAGATACGTTCTGGTATATATTCCATTGTTTCTGTGTTAATGTCCCTAGTATTCATGGTTGTAGCAAAACTACTTCTGTTGGGTCTCTGTATGGGCATTGAGGCAGTTCCAGTTAGATTTTTACTTGGTGGAGTATCTTGAATATTCCCAAAAACAGGGTCTGTTAGAATTCGTACTTGTTTTTCAATGAAGTCTACGATGTCACTGAATGTAGCTCTTCCCTGACGTCTCTCCTGTATCTCACATGCAACGGTTCTCCAGCGATCCCTTAGCCTGTATGGCAGCTTCTTTATGATTGCAATCATATTCGCAGGCATGTCCAGTTCATACATATACTGCACGTCATTCATAATATTACAGGAACCTCTGAGGAAGAGACTGTAATCTTGTAGTACTTTGACATCATCTGGCTTAATTGGAGTCCAAGACAGAGCTTTCTCCATATATGCGGCCGCAATCCTTTGCTCATTGCCGAAATGTTTCCGTAGCAAGGCCTTCGCTTGAGCGTAGCCCTCCTCGGGCTCAACATGCAGGCAACTTCTCACAAGTGCTCTTGGGTGCCCTCTAGTGTATTGTTCAAGGAAGTACAAACAATCACCGTAGTTATTAGACTTGCTTTCAATGCCACTCTCAAAGGCCCTCATAAAAGAGTGAAAATGCAATGGATCACCCTCGAAAACCTGTATATCTCTTTTAGGCAAAGATGACAGCTGCTGTTGTTGCATCAAAAGAGTTGTTATTTCATTCTGCTTCTTCATGACGTCAAAAACGTTACTTGGTTCATTATGAATGGAGGGTCCTTTAATGGTTTTCCCATGTTGAGAGTGATTTGAATGAAGATTGGGCTTGCATGCACGGTCCTCTGAGGTAAAGTGCTGGATCTGAGTGTGAATGGCCAATCCCACTTTAGGTCTTGTGACAGGATCGCCACCGGTATCTAGCACAATCCTTTTAGGTAGTTCAATTGACTGAGGAATAAATGGGGCGGCATTAGCATTGAATTTCTTTGAATTTTCTTGAGCTTTGCTGAAGTATGAATTCATGCCATTTGATTGTTTCGTTGCAGTGCTTCTAGCACCAGTCAAGCTTGCAGACCTCAACACACTCACTTTAGCCATATGTGCTGCAATGTTCTCATCCAGCTTAAGCTTCTCTTTACGTTTCCGTATTTGCTCTTCTTCCTCCTCCAGTGCATGTTTGTCCTGCATAAGGTTTTGTTGCGCCATTAATGCTGCCAGGTCAGCTTCAGCCTTAATGCGGGCAGAAGAGATGCTTGATACAGAAGAGTATGTAGAGGTTCTACTTGGAGCATTTGATATGCTGTCAGTTGATATGCAGTGTCTTGCGGATCTCCCTGCATTGCAAGGTCTTTTGCTGATAGCTGTGGATGACAAACATTCTCTTGGTTTTCCGACATGGTACATTGTGCCATCTCCTGAGATGAAGCTTTCATTCCAAAGTCGGGAAAATGTGCACAATTATTTTCAATGTTGGCGGCGCAATCATTTTCAACAGTCTTCATAGTCTGACCATTTTCAATAGAAACAGAGTTTATTTCACCAAGGGGGACTTCAATTTCATTTAACCACTGTGTCACAGAACCTTTGAATGTATCGCTATATTTTATAATACTCGAGAACCAGTCATTTTGTGTGGCTTTTTGATCATCAGGTAACAACGGTAATAGTGCTTCATGTAACTCAAGGGCAGAATCATAATGTTGTAAAAGAGCATGCAGCCTGAAGTTCACCTGTTGTGCATTTTGATTTTGTTTCATTAGTTCTTCCGTAGCAGGAATCAAACTTTTGATTTTATTTACATGTGTTTTACACTCCTTTTGAAGCCTTTCAATTTTGCCGATCAAAGCCTTTCCAGTGAGTTTGACTTCCCGTTTAGGTAAAGAGTCGAGGACATCATTTACGGTTTCGTTTTCGTCACTCATATTGTATAGCAGTTCAACAGTCAATAACCTAAGTTCAACAATTCATTATAGCCTTCTCAACGGTCAATGTATCCAATTTAGAGAAGTTTTCACGAGCAGCAGACAGCGTTCCCAAAGAGAACACGCTCCAAACAATCACAGCTGCGTTCTATCCAATTATAAATGCATGTGCACAGGCCTACCAGTCTGGAGTTCGCTTGGCGAAGTCTTCTGGCTTTCACGATCAGTCCGAGGTGATTCCAAGTGTCTTCGTTCAGTCACATCCACATCATGTCTGGCATTGGCTAGGCCAACGCGGATCCACTTTTTTGTTGACAAATGTAGCGACCACCAGAATGTCGCTGAGAGGCTAAATAAGCGAGATTGACTTGAGTGACGCGCTGCCAACAATTTCAATGTCCGCTCTGGAAGTTACGTTCTTCTGTTTATTTATAGGCAGATACATATATTTCTTAAACAGGACAGCAGATAGAAAAGTGCAAGTGCTTCTGTGCAAAGTGGCGATATTAAAATACATGCAATTCTTCCAGTAAAAGTTTTAGTTAATCCAAAATTCCAATAGTCAGCATATTTAGTGGTCAACAAAAAATGTGCTCTCCCTACTCACCCCCTTGCCATACTACCACAGGTGCCCAGGTGCATATATTCATTCACTAATTCCTATGCCAATACCTACGTGGCTTGCATACACGCCCACCGGAGACCAAAATAAAAGCACCAAAGCACAGACCAATTCAACCATGACATATGGCCGCTATACCAATTCCGCGGGAAAACCGTGGACCTGGCAACACTGTCCTTTTACCTTCAAATTCGTTCAACCCAGACTTCAGCAACTGGAGCCGAGTGCACCAGCTGGGCGTACGCCTGGACGTACGCTACGTCCGACGTAGAATTGAAAGTTACGACTAACTTAAAGTTACGACTAGTGCACCAGTTAGACTTAAGCCCTTTATGTGCTGCACCTGGTGTACATTTTACGCCTAGTGGGGAGCAGGCGTAAGTTGGAAAATCGGACCAATATCCTATCCATAGTAGCCTAATTAGGGCTAACACTAGTTTGATCGCACCTGCAGCGCGTCTTGTTAATAGGCAACATGGAAAGGGCATTAAGGCGAGAAAGTTGTCCGTGGTAGCAGAAATCCACTGTTTATTTTGTTGTTGATCGATTTCCAGCTGATTGTTTGTTTGTGTTGATATTATTATACATTTCCCCGTGAACACGCTTCTATTCTCAGTATACAAACAATATGTTTTCTAATTTCTCAATCAGTAAAATGTATTTTCCTTTTCTTTTGTTTTTCTGGCTTGTTTTGAAGGGAGATAGGCTAGCTATAAAGTGCGCTTCGGATAGGCTCAGAGAATGTCCGTGGACTGGCTCTGATAGGCTCTTAAATGTGTTGCTTGGCAACGACCAACGCTTTCGCATTTTCACAAGGACGCGCATCTTAAGACCAGACGTAGCTACGACCTTAGTCTGTCAAGCTTGGTGCACTTGGTGTAAATTCAAATCAAAAAGTAGGATGTAGCTAAGACCGACGTAAGAGTTAAGACCAACTTTTTTACGCCCAGCTGGTGCACTCGGCTCCAGGTTTTCTGCTCGATTTTCACATTTTCCTGCAGCTCATCTTTCTGAAATGTTCCCATTTTTGTTTAGCATTTTTCTTCTTCTTGTCTACTGTTTTCTGCCTTCATCTTGCTCCAGGTCCTTTCAAAAATACCTTTCACAGCAGTATCTTCCAACTGCCAGTACTTTTGCATTTTTTTCCTCTTTTCTGCCTTGCTGCAGGTCCTTTTTAACATACATTTCAGGCCTTTTGAAACTCCAGCAAATAATTTTCTGCTAAATTTTCACATTTGTATGCATTGTTTCTCTTCTTTCTGATTGTTTTTAGTTTTTGTTTAGCATTTTTCCTATATTTTCGGTAGTTTTATGCCTTCGTCCAGCTCCAGCCCCTATTTAAAATAACTTTCGGGCACTTTGAAGCTTCAGCGTATAACTTTCTACTAAATTTTCACTATTTTCAGCTTTTTTAGTATGGTCAGCTATCTCCGGTTCAGGTTTTCAGCATTCTCACTGCTGTTTCGCAGGAACAGCCTTTTCTAGTTATATCAACTTCTTAGTTCTTCCGCCGTTTCGCAGGAACAGCCTTTTCTAGTTATATCAACTTCTTAGTTCCGCCGTTTTTGGCCTTTAACTAGTTCTGCATACTTTCACCGATTCCTACAATTTTTGTATCAAAACGTTCAGCTCCTTCAGGAGATGATGGCTATGACTTGTGGTATTTCTCACTTTTATACTTTTGAAAGAATTAAGGTTTTTGTGCAAATTATTGTCCCATTAAAAGTAATGGTAAATCCTTTCAAATCATTAAAAAGATTCCTCCTCTTTCAAACGTAACTGCTTCAGCATACTTTCAGCTAGAGACACCATTCAAACTTTAAAATGTTCACAAGACATTCAGCTATTCCCAAATGATTCAACTTTTTCAAATATTCAGCCAATTTTGAATCATGACAGATTTAAATACATTAAAAAATGTAGCTCCTTCTTGATTTTTATGGTTGAGCAGCCAGCAAAGTGGCACACTCTGCTGGCTGCTCTTTTTCTGATATTCAACTAAATTGTCAAACAAATTCCTCTGACGTTCATATAGTTTAACTTACAGAAACAAGTTTTACCTTAAAATGTAGGAAAACTTGTCCTCTTTCAGCCAATGTAACTACTAAAGAGCTCACATTTATAGATTTTCAGCTTTGAGCCTTGAAGCGAGAGCAGCCTTTCAAATTCACTCACTAACTTCAATGGAAAGGTGGGTAAAATTCGTCAGAGAATTTCGAAAGTAGACGTGTTTTTAAACTGCTGGTAGAGTCGTATTTCTGACCGCACAGACATATAAAGGACATGTCTGGTTTCGGCAGAGTCTTGGGTCTCGGAAAATATCCTCATTTTTTGGATTGGACGTATAGTTTTGCGTCTAGGTTAACTTGTTTGAGGTGTGGATTCCAGCTAAATGTGTTTTTTCTCTCTGCCCAGCTCGTTAGCGATCACAGCTGCGCCATCACCGTGGCAACCAAACAGACACGCACCATGAAAGCAGAATTGGGTGACGTTTTGGAAACTGCCAAAAGAGTTGTACTTCTGACCGCACAGACACATAAAGGATATCAATGGTTTCGGCAGAGTCTTATGGAGGACTAAAAGTGCCACAATGAATTAAATAAATACACCAGTAAATAAATAAATACACCATTAAGTAATTACTTAAATGTGTCTTTAATTAATTAAAATAGACATTAAATACATAAATGTGTTCTTAAATGTGTCATGAATTAATTAAATACCAACTCATTTCATGTTTGTATATATAATTATTTCACTATTTAAGTATTTAATGCTACATTTCATGCTACATTTCATGCTACATCTCATGCTACATTTCATGCTACATGGCATGCTACATTTCACAACGAGTTGTGTTGCAGTGCTTCATTAATTGTGTTAATCTGTCAAACTCGCTCATCAAAGTCAGTTAGGTGGGGCTAGCGCGAATCTAGTCTGATCCATTACTTTGATCTGAAGTAGAGTGCCTAGATAGTGACAATGGAGGATCTCCGTGAAGTTTCTAGGGAGTTGGTGAGAGAAATGTTAGATTTAGCAGAGGATGTGGAAGCAGGATCTGCTGACCCAGAGCGTGTAGCCAGTAAAAGGTATCTGCTGTGATGGAGCGGCAGGTATCGTCTGTGACTGAGCCGCCGGAGCCGGAGGATTTCTGGTCAGAGCTTCCTCTATCAAATGTGCTGCTTCTCTAAGCAGCTCTGGATATTTTCGCAATTTTATCCTGCACCTCAAATGGCATGGGGGCTAGCAGGATTGAGTCTTCCCCTTGTATCAAACCCTTTCCTGCCGGACCATTCAAATATGGGAAATAAAATTCCCATGGTTCCCGCCTTAATATCTTTGCCGTCCAATCACCGATTGTATTTCTGAAAACTGCCAGATACTCATGACAACTTAAGCTCAAAGCACATATCATTGGTTAAGGGGTTACTAGGTCCCCATCCCACTGACTTTGATGGGCGAGTTTGACAGATAACACAATTAATGAAGCACTGCAACACAACTCGTTGTGAAATGTAGCATGAAATGTATCATGAAATGTATCATGAAATGTATCATGAAATGTAGCATGAAATACTTAAATAGTGAAATAATTCTATATAAAAACATTAAATGAAATGGTATTTAAATAATTCATGACAAATTTAAGAACACATTTATGTATTTAATGTCTATTTTAATTAATTAATGACACATTTAAGTAATTATTTAATGGTGTATTTATTTATTTAATGGTGTATTTATTTAATTCATGGTGGCACTTTTGATCCTCCATAGAGTCTTGGGTCTCGGAAAATATCCTTATTTTTGGGATTGGATGTACAGTTTTGCGTCTAGGTTAACTTGTTTGAGATGTGGATGCTAGGTAAATTTTTGTTATTCTCTTATAATCGAGCTAGCGCGATGGCTCTCCATAACTAAAAACTGTTTGACTTTTTGTTCCACTATCGACCAAATTGGCCAAACAAGGTATGTACATTGATCTTAAAGTGTACATAATCTAGCTAGATCGTTTTCATTTTAGCAAGTTTCACAGCAATCTGCAAAAATCGAGGCTCAAGACAGTCATAGCTGACCATCACGAACGAGCCGTGGCTGGGGTAAGTGTTTGCTGCAGCTGGCGTTAATCCTACCTTTAAAATGCTTCGTAACTGAGGAGTATATTTACTTTTTATTGGCGATATTGACAACAGAGGTTAAGGAACTTGTCCTTAATCAAAAGATGGTCTCCGTTTTCAATTTGAAGGAGTTGATGTAGCTTATGTAGGAAATATTCCATTGCATCCTCTCTGTAGCTTCACGCCTTCGGTTATTATTCAAGCCTACAGTGCGGTGTTAATACATACCACTTTGACACACTTGCAAGAAATGATCCGCTGGTTAGATGTAGCATGATCTTATTATTTACGTATAAAAAAAATCACCAGGGACAACGACAACATCGGCAACCCTGCACTAGTTATTATTATGATGTCATCTTAAATTAAGTGTCTGAACAGGACTGGGTGTGCAGGCACGCATGATTAGTTTCTCCTCCGTTTGAAACTGAAACCTAGATTCTGGGTTAGAAATGTTGCCAATGTGACCAACGGTTGCTACGTTACAAGAAACAAGGAACCAATCCGATTGGCCAACGCTCTTCACTGTTCCACTGTCCTTCCACAAGTACTTTCCAGCTCTGAAAAGAGTTCCAGAAACTACATTTCTGCAAATTTTTCCCTCTTCTCAACGTATTTAGCATCTTTAGGTGACTTCATTTTATAAGCATGAAAAATAATTCAAAATATGAACATCATTCATCTCCCATCTCCTTCTTTAAACCTTCAACTTTTTCTGCTCGGACTTATAACTTTTTTTCAGCCATTTAATCAATTCTGCCTTTTTTCCAGCAAGTTCAAGTCATTCCAGTGTTGTCCTTTTACCTTCATATCCGTTCAACCCAGACTTCAGCAACTGGTTTTCTGCTCAATTTTCAAATGTTCCTGCCACTCATCTTTCTGAATTTTTCCCCTTTTTGTTTTATTTCATTTTTCTTCTTCTTCTTTTCTTCTGTTTTTTGCCTTCATGTTACTCCAGGTCCTTTCAAAAATACATTTCATAGCAGTATCTTCCAACTGCCAGTACTTTTGCATTTTTTTCCTTCTTTTCTGCCTTCATCTTGCTGCAGGTCTTTTCTAACATACATTTCAGGAGTGGGTTGCACCAACTAGTCTTTGCTAAGACTGTCTTAAGTCCTAAGTCAGTCTTAGTTAAGAACGGTCTTAGGCCCATATCTAACGCCTGTTGCACCAACTGAATTTACGACCAGTCTTAACTAAGACTGGTGGTAACATGCGCGTTCATGAAAGTGCCCGTGGAATTCTAGAATGGAACGTGCGTTGCCATGATACCCATACATTTTTACCATGATGATACCAGGGATGCCAGACGCCTGGCGGAAACGCTGCTTGACAGCGATTGCCTCGGCCTTGTTAGGCAAGTTGACATAATGCGGTAGGCGGCGACTCAGTGCCAGCGAGACCCTACGAATAACTCTACGAGCTGTAGATTTATGCACGCCGATCATGTCCCCCATGGTGTTTTGAAATGCACCGTTTGCATAAAACCTCAGTGCAATTAAAAGCTGTAACGTTGGCGTCAGGGCAGCATTTCGGTCTGCCTGAAAGCGCAAATCGTCGGACAGTTCGTCCATTAGAGAAAAAATCTCAACCCTACTGAAACGAAACCTCTGAAATAACTCCTCATCATTGTACATATCCAGCGGGTTAGTTCTGTCTCGCACTACTCTCTCACGTCTTAAAGCGCGTTCATTATACAATCTATAAATTAGACGCGCCATTGTTATAGGCTACTTGTTGTTTTAGCTGCACTCAACGGTTTTGTGAAAATTAGCCTACTATAGAAACCAACACAGAAAACGTTCTGTTTTAACATAAGACTCCTCTCCACAGGGCGTAACATTTAGGACTAGACTTAGGGAAAAAGCAGCTTAAGTCAGCGTGGTGCAACAGGCGCAACATAATTTTAGACATAGAACGTTGCGTTTCGCCAGTCTTAGCTTAAGACTGGTCTTAAATCCTGTTGGTGCAACCCGCTCCAGGCCTTTTGAAACTCCAGCAAATATTTTTTTGCTAAATGTTCAAATTTGTATGCATTGTTTCTCTTCTATCTGATTTTTTTTCACGTTGTTTTGCATTTTTTCTGTAGTTTTATGCCTTCGTCCTGCTCCAGCCCCTATTTAAAATACCTTTCGGTCACTTTGAAGCTTCAGCTTATAACTTTCTGAAAAATTTCACAATTTTCTTATTGATTTTTCTCTTTTTTAGCATGTTCAGCTATCCCCATTCAGGTTTCCAGCATTCTCACTGCTGTTTCGCAGGAACAGCCTTTTCTAGTTATTTATTTATTTTCCCACCCCTAAAACTTTGTCAATATTTGGACTACATGGGCAACCTAGGTGTCAAAAGTTTCGTCTTGGTAGCAATTGAGTTGCTTGTATTGGGATTTACGTTCCGTTGCACAGTTTAGTAAAAATTACGTTTTTGTGGCGAAAAGTGAAGCTAACGGTGGCTAACTTGCTAGCCACAGTCACTAACGTCACTAACGTCATGAAAAGTCGTGTGACCATCTCAAAACTCGCGTGACCATCTCTAGCAGAACATTAGTTTAGCAGCTCGTTAACTTCTGGGAGATGGCTAAGCTAACTTCTTTACAGCAAGGCAGCTGCAGAAACGCCACAAGCAAACAGGCCTGGGTGATAACTATTTGCTCATTTTACTTTGTGATATGACACACAATTGTGATGTGTAATGCACAATATAAGGTAATATTATTAAGGAAGTACATCTACTTTCGGAAACAGTAGTAGTCTACAATTTCACTGAAGCATTAGCATCATGACATTAGCCTCTGCAGGGTTTTTCCTGGGTCAAAATGGGTCTTCGGTGCTAAAAAAAAATAATATATGTATATATATATTCTTTGTTTTTCTTATTTCGAATCAATATATTTATTCCCAAGTGTTTTGCACCCCCCCCCCCCCCACACACACACACACACACACACATATTTTCGTCCTATTTCCCCTAAAGCAATAAAGTTATAAAGTATGTTCTAAATGGCATAAATGCTGCCAATTAATAATTGACGTAACAACTTATTGTAAATGGTCAGTGGCCTAGCCTATCGATTAAGGTAGGCCACTCTGAAGCATGTACACTGCCTGCTTCATTTGATCTTGATAGGCTAACCATTCTGTAGCAAATATTAACAATAAACCCACTTTTTATTAATTAAAACTACTTCAGCATAATAATGCACCTGAAATACAGACCTGAGAAAGGGCAGCAACCCTATCAAATTAACAGACAATAACAGACAATATGTGCAAAAGCAGATGCTATTGCAGGGGAAGAATACAAACAACGAAAATCACCAGTTAACTTGATTTAAATTTGCAAGAACTATAGACTTATAGAATAACGGGCTTAAGAACTGACAACATAAGTTATACGATTTACAGTTCTCAAGGATGCACACACGGAATCTCAACTGCGGTGTGAAGCGCGTGTCCGTGCTATTCTCTGACATGCACTCTAACAATCACTGTTGATAGGCTATACGGACTAAACCTTTGTACAGCCTGATTTCTAATACCGTGACGGCAGAAATTTAGCCATAGAGGAAACACTGCACTGTATGTTATCATTCCAGGTTAAGAATACCAATGGAGGCTGCGTTTGAAATCGTAAATCAAACTTTTGTCAGCATTTTGAGTGTAAATGTAATTAGCATTTGTAGGCTACAGGTGTACTATTCGTCGGGCTGGCCCTCGCAGCGGAACGACAGTTTAGTGGCCGCTCTGTCCATTCGCGCACCTCACAGTTGCGTATTGATCAGACAAAAAGACAGTTTTTCAACTGGATTATTATTGCTCTAAACAGAATGAGGGTTTGGCTGTAGCCTACTTGAAACATACTATTGAGAACATATTCGCTGACATGCATTGCACGCGTGATGAACACAGGTTTTTTCTTTTCTTTATTGCTGACTTTTTTTGCCTTTGGCGCTCGGGATTTGTCATTGGCGCTTGGGAAAACGGCTTTGACGCGCGCCAACATTTTCTCTATGTAGGAAAAACCCTGCTCTGTTGCCCGGGCCACACATACTACTGCGGTCTATGATGCATCTATTTTCAATTGTTAAAATAAACATTCCTCACAAAAACGTTTTCGTTGTAGGATTTATTAGGACATTAAATTACAACTAAACGATTTGTTGGTGAAATTATCATTACCTGTGGTTTCAAACCAGTGTAGCTCACTGCAACGCTGTACTGTAGCCTAGTCTAGAAGACTAGCTAAAAATACATTTCCACAGCTGTTAACAGTTCGTAGGATGTCAAACGGCGGCACATGTTCGACACTACCCTTTACTTCAATCAAAAGTCTTTCAATAGGTGAACCTGTCTGACTAGTGACTACTAACCTGAACTCCATTGCCACAGCTAAATATGATAGCTCTATAGCTACTACGCTGATATTATTAGATTGGATTAAGAGTGAAAAATACCACCCCTCAAAAATCCCAACCATTTGGCTTTGTTGAGAAAGCGATTTTGAGTGGAACTGCCATCTCGGATTTTTGATTTAGGTCGTGAAAGTCTTTGTAATTTGAACGAGTGCGGGTCGCCCGTGAGACCGCCTAGTATTTTAGGCGGCAGCCTTGCTAGAAAGCGTCATAGTAGCTAGTATTTTCGTAATTTTATAGTTCAATTTTACACGAAAAAACTGAAAGAGGGAAATATTATGACGATATGACTATTGTGAAGACAGCCAGCTGGTGAGATTTTAATGTAGGTTGCTGTAAAAACGTTGATTTGTTTGCTACGTGAGAGCCTCTAGTCAGCCTCCATTGACGATTTCCGGCAGCAACAACAGTGTTGTCGACGAGTGTTCGACAACACTGTTGTCGATCTGCGTCTGATGAGTATTTTCTTAATTTTGTACCAGGGTCAATTCTACATCCAAAATGGAGAGCAGTGTTTTAAAGATATGGCGATTGTGAAGAAAGCCAGCGGCAGCATTTTTTTGTTATTTGTGTAAAACTTGGAATTTGAGTGAGACCGCGTCTTGTTTTGACGTTACAGACTCGGCTCGCCCTCTGGCAGTGTGTAGTAGTAGGCTACAGTCCGTTTGGACCCCTCCTAATTTGCGATCAAAATATTAGTGCATGACTGGTCTACCAGTCCAGCAATCTTTCCATTTCTTCACAATCAAATCCGTTCCACTTTATCAGTAGGGAGAATACCCATATAGAATTCCACTCCACGTTTTCTAGAAAAACAGCGTCACGCACGCAGATTCAACTCCCATATTCTTTGATCGACGCATCGCGCTTGTAGCTAGCACTTCAGACATGACTGTTCCACAGACGAGATGGACATAAGGTAGGTTTTTTCGACGAAGAGGAAAGTAAGTCAAAGTTGCCCAGTTTTCCCTTCAGTGGCCAAAGCACCCTTATGAGACATTCTCTGACTATAATAGCGTTAGTTAAGTCACAAAGATCCTTCTGCAAACATTATGATTATTGCTAGCTAGATAAACAAGCTTTTTACCTACATCTAGCACTAGGCTATACCATACTTTATTTACCCATTACAAGTGGAACAGTATTTGTTGATTTCTTAATCTGGGTCTGAAATATGTTGTGCTTTTGGCCGTGTTCAGACTTAGGCGTCTGTTTCAGGCAGAAAGAGATGACAAAGATGTTTTTTCCAAGTAGCTACAAAATAAATTGCTGGTGTTTTTTTTATTGCCACAACAACCGTGAGCTAATCAGGAGTTAACCTTAGCTAACATGCTAGTTTGTCTAGTTTGTCTAACATTGTCTTCCAATTTAAATAAGGTTGCTCAACTTGTAATTTTGAGAACTTGCAGAATTTTATTGTTACATGTTAGTCTGTAACATGAAGGCAAAACTGATTCAACCATTGTTAAACCACTATTAGTATGCTGCCCATGCATAATAAATTCGGTATTGGTAAATGGAGTAGGCTATATGGCTGATACTTTTTTGGGCTGTGCCATTTAGGCACCGGCCGCCACATATTGCGTTTCGTAAAACATTTTTTTTTATCGCTATTTAGGTTAAAACACGCAGCGTATTCGTTCAGCTGCATTTCCTTTCCCCTGCTCTCCCTCCGTCTCTCTGTCACTCATGCGTCTTTCTCACATAAGCACAGTCACAACGTCAGCACACGTTAGCAACAATGCATACATATGCCGTTCTAGTAAGACCGACAGCTATATCAGGCTCAGCGAGCCTTCAGCATTAGTGCCGTAGCTAAAAGTCGAGGAAAGTTGAGGCTACTTTTCGCTAGGTACCTTACTCACATTTACATTTAGTCATTTAGCAGACGCTCTTATCCAGAGCGACTTACAGTACTCGAAGTTTCCCCTTTGTTCTTTTGGTGAGAAGTCTCAAGAGCTAGCTTACCCGGCGTCATGGAGCCGACCAGTTAAATAGTTGTTTAGCACTAGCGTTGCTACATGCATAATGCAGAAATGATATGTTAGTTGTTGTTAATTTTGTGAAGGTGTGAATCATTTTGGATTAATATTTAATGTAACAAATTATTAACAAATTAACTGTGTAACGAATTATTAACGAAGGAATTATTACGACCCCCCCCCCCCCCCCCCCCCCCCCCCCCCCCCCCCCCCCGTCTGACGACCCCAACCCCTCCCCGCCACAATTAGATTTCTAATCTGTGGAAAAGACTACAGGTTTGAACACAAATTTGATCATTTCTGAACTGTCCAGTCATGCTTTAGGGAGATGCTTTTTTTTATGTAGCCTACATAATTATTAGGCTACTAAACCTATACCAATTCTGAATTGTATATGCTGATAACATGATTTACATCTCAGAAATCTTCATATGAAAAATCTACATTAAGCTTATTATTATTATCCATTGCTTATTGGGAAGTTTAGTTTTCAAAATATTTTAATGTCCAGCCCCTCAGTGTATGTATTACAACTAAGGTAAATTGTTGTGGTAAATGCACCAGAATGCAGGAAATTGCATCTACATCTTTAAAACAATTCTAGGTGAACAACCCCCAGACCCCCCGCATAATGTGTCCCCCCCACTCTCGAAATGCTGCTGACGCCCATGGCTACAGTACTGTCTTCAATGCCACACATTGCCACAGCTATGGCTTTATTATGTCTATGGCTGTTCTTTAATGCTGCAGAATGCTCCAATTACTTGAATGGGGCATCCCAACGTTCTGCGGTGAACAATTTTCTCATATTTGACCGTTGCTATGCACATTTGACCGCTGTCAAGAGAAGTGGCCTTTACATTATCCCTTACAAAAGAAACGTTCTCATTTCCGGCGCTTTCAAACAATCAGTGAAGTGTGGATAGCAACAGCAGCTAGCTTGCCTCTAGCAAACTGCTTTTGAATTAGCCATGTACCCCTAAATTAATATCGAACTTATTTACGTTTTGGGGGGCTTATTTTCAGTTAGCAGACGGTACTATTTGAATCGCAATTCCATCTGAAATACTGCTAGTGACAACGTTACAGTAGCTTGTTTCAAAGGGGGTTCCTTGTTTCAAAGGGTGTTCTTAATGAATTATGCAATATGAGTAGGCTAAATGCTTGAAAATATCACTAGAAGGGAAAACGGACCCACCTGCAACCGACGCAAGTAAGCACACCCTACAATTTCCCCAGAAATTGTACCCTCTCTAGTTTTATTTTGAGACATTTTGCTCACTGCCAGTAGCCTTCTGTAGCCTTGTTCTGCTTGACAACTTTTAGTTTGATGTTCACAATTTTTTTGTCAGCTTATTAAAAAGCATAAAAGAGAGATCTTGTGTATGTCCTCATTAAAATAAGAATTTGAGTTGATTTAGGCATTTATATGATATTTCTTATTTGGCAAGTGCCTCTCAGGTGATGTTACGGAGTAATCCAAACGTAATATAACTAGTAGTGTAACTAGTTACTTTCAGCAGTGATTAATCTAGTAAAGTAAAGCATTACTTAAAAAAAAGTAACAAGTAATATATTATTTTTTTTGAGTAACTACCCCAACACTGATCAGCACATTTACATTTAGTCATTTAGCAGACGCGCTTATCCAGAGCGACTTACAGGGACATTCCCCCCGAGGCAAGTAGGGTGAAGTGCCTTGCACAAGGACACAACGTCATTTGGCACGGCGGGGAACCGATCCGGCAACCTTCTGATTACTAGCCCGACTCCCTCACCGCTCAGCCATCTGACTCCCCCCAAGCACAGGGGAAAGTGTGAACTAGTTCTAGCCAGGTGAAATCACTGGATTTTAAGAGCAGACTGACCGCTGTAAAAGAGGGGACTATTTGCATATATTGAGAAATTTCACCCCAAAAAAGCTTAAAAATATATGAAATGTGCCTTATTGTATTCCAGTATTTTATAGAAACGTGAAAACATTTCCTCAAATACTGAACCAGCAAACTTTGCAAAACACAACATTTGTCATTGCCAATACTTATGGCCACGACTATACATGAGGGCCTGCGTGTTTAAGGGTTTGGGGCTGCTTGTGATTCTGTAGATCAGATAACAAGTTTCGCTTGGCATGCGGAGGATGTTGAAACGAGGGGTTAATCTGGCCATGTCCCTTCAGTTATGAATCATGTGGCCAATGGATGCATTCTCTGTGTGTGGGTGCAAGCATACGTGCGTGCTTGATTGTGAAAATCATTCTTGTTCACGTTATCTAAGTTCACCAACCACACGTTATCTAAGTTCACTGTTGGGGTGGCACCTGCACCGTGTGCTTTTTTGCTCCAGTAAGAGGCCAATAAGGACAGACCGTAATAATAGGCCGATCTGAGAAGCAAAGGTTACGGGTTACATTAAGACTTAACTCAGCTACAACTCACTAGAGCTGTTAATGTCTCAAAGGAGACACACACGCACATATATACCCACACACGACCACTAAAGACACGTTTGACCCTGAGTTTCATCAGAGCTAAGCATGGAAGATTTCCTACTCCATCCATCTGATGTACTCATCAGGGCTAATATCTCTGTCTCTCAATCTTTCCCTCTCTTTCTTTCTTCCTGCTCTGTCCCTCTCCATTATCTCCAGGGACTTGAACTACAACAATCTCCAGGAGTTTCCTGTGGCCATCAGGACCCTTACCAAGCTGCAGGAACTGTACGTCAAAACAAACACACACACAACCTGCTTGACATGACTATCATACTTGCGTTATTGCCAGTAATCCTGCTAAATGATTTTAATGTGGCACTCGGATACAATCTCGCACCCTAAACAGGTGCTCCCTCCGGCATCATCATACACACACACACACACAAACCCCTCACCATCAGCAGATGTTCTGTACTTTGAATGTCTACGTGTTCTCATATATCTTAAAATGCTTGTCTGTTGTTCAATAACTGCTGCTTCATATGACACGTAACACTTACAGACACACACCCTCCCCTTCTCTCACACACACACCCACACACATCTAACGTTGTATGTTGGTGTTTCAGGGGTTTTCACAACAACAACATCCAAGCTATCCCTGAGAGAGCCTTTGTGGGTAACCCCCAGCTACAGACCATGTGAGTCCACCTACCCAGCCCCCCCTCCCACACACACAAACACACACACACACACCAAGCGCAGAAACACTTCACCAAACTCCAGCAACAATCCCACTGTTATCTCACATCCAACCATGAATCCATCTCATGTTCCAGACACTTCTATGAGAACCCAATCCAGTTTGTGGGCAGATCTGCTTTCCAGTTCCTTCCCAAGCTGCACACGCTGTGAGTCTGAGAAAAGGTTGAACACAAGGTTCAAATCTGACAGGGGAGGAAGGAAGGAGGAGGGTAGCTAAATAGAGAAAAAGAGAGACATAGAGAAAGAACAAAAGAAAGAAAGAAAGACATGGCTTGCTTCATACTTTATAAATCAAGTTTATTGCTTATCGTCAGTTGGAGTTTACAGGACAGCTGAACTGATGTGGTGTTAATGTGGTGCGGTGATCGGTGGTGATCCAAATGTGTGTGTCCTAAAGTAAGAATGTGTTTGGTGATGTGTGTATGTGTGTGTGTGAGTTATGATGTCTAAGGAGACAGTCAGGGTAGCCAGAACAGTGTTGATGTTGGTAGATAACTTTGGGGGAATGTAATGTAAGAATATACTTTTTTAGTGTGTAAGTATATGTGTCTCCTCTAACAAGCTGTCCTCTGAATTAATGCAGCTCCCTGAACGGAGCGACACAAATACGAGAGTTCCCCGACCTGAAAGGAACCACCAGCCTGGAAATACTGTAAGTCTCTCTCTCACTCATTTTCTCACACACACTCTCTCACACACAAACACACACACCAAACATTAATTACCAAACACTCACTCTCTGTTCCTAATGATGCAAGCTTTTCATAGAGAGAGGTTGGTACAGAAAGACTGTACAAAAATTAACTTGTGTAGGAGTATTAATGATTGAAAGATAGAGGAGTAGGAGAAGGATGAGGTGGTGTGGAGGAGTAGAGAAAGAAAAACATGGAAGAGAAGAAGGACCACGAAGAGGAGAAGGTGGAGGAGGAGGAGAAGAGAATGAAGAGGTGGAAAAAGAGGACCAAGAGGAGGAGAAAAGATGTAGGAGAGGAGAATATGCGGGGCTAAGGTGGTGGAGGAACAGTAGGCAAGGAGAAAGGAGGAGGTGGTGGAGGAGAAAGGGTGTCAGTGTCAGAAGGGGCCAGTGAACAGAGCTGTGCCAGTCCCATACCAGCCTACTGAGCCCCCTGTCTGATGGGATTAGTGTCACAGGGCAGGGAAATCCTCTCGCCTGCCTGCTCTCGAACAACGCTTACACAACCCCCTCCTCCTCTCTCTCTCTCTCTCTCTCTCTCTCTCTCTCTCTCTCTCTCTCTCTCTCTCTCTCCCCCTCCCCCCTCCCTCCCTCCCTCCCTCCCTCCCTCCCTCCCTCCCTCCCTCCCTCCCTCCCTCCCTCCCTCCCTCTCTCTCTCTCTCTCTCTCTCTCTCTCTCTCTCTCTCTCTCTCTCTCTCTCTCTCTCTCTCTCTCTCTCTCTCTCTCTCTCACTAGGACATTGACCAGAGCGGGTCTCTCTGCTCTCCCTCAGGGCCTGTGTCAACAGCTGCCTCATCTCAGAGTGTTGTGAGTATACAACTCACACACACGGCACAGACAAAATAGGCTATTTGAAGGCATGGGCACACATACGGTGCATATGCCCGCATGGGAAATGCACATCCACACAGTCACAAGTTTCCTGCACACACAGCTTTAGTACCAAATGTACCCCTTAAAACATCCATCTCACTTGCAGACACGACTGCTTTCATGTCCACACAGACATACAGTAAATACCCATGCATTTATGCATGCTTTATGCTGTACATCATCATTTCACTTTTGGTCTACAAATGCCCACCAGTTCTCATATCCTACCACTTCGACTTGCCCTCTCCCGAGTGCTCTGCACCAAAGGGAACAGATTGGTGAGCTTGTATCATGTGTCATTGTGTCACTTTTCAGGATCATTTCCTCCTCATGTGCCCACTCCTGAGATTAAACTCACACGATGACCACCTTTTTATAAACACTTTCAGCCAGCTACACCACTGAAAAGTTTGATGCCGTGGGTGTGCAGTGTTTGTACTGAGGAGTAAGTTTAAGCAAATTCAACTTGCATGTGTGTGTGTGTGTGCTTGCTTGCAGGGAGCTGTCTCGTAACCAGATTGAGGAACTGCTCGGCTTCTACCATTGCTCAGTGCTACAGGAGATGTAGGTTCACACAAACATGCTCAAACACAGTAACTGCCAAATTCTGACTGACTTTTACCCTGAAATTGTGCAGAAATTAGCTAATATAAACTTCAAATGTATCCTCCCTGTACTTTTTCAACTGGAATGTATGCGTTTGTTGTGTGTGCTGGTATGTTCAGAGGTCTGCAGCACAACCAACTCAGGAGGATCGAGATTAATACATTCCAGCAACTCAGCTCTCTAAGGGTTCTGTGAGTAAACACCTATCAAAGGCTGGAGCTGCAGAATACAGTACTGACACCTAGTGGTGATAAAATGTTGACACAGTTTGTGTGTGTGTGTGTGTGTCTGTGTGTGCGTGCATGCGTGTGTGTGCGTATATTTCTCAGGGACCTGAGCTGTAACAGCATTGAGTGGATCCACCCAGAAGCATTCACTTCCCTTCACTCATTGATCAAGCTGTGAGTGACCACAGCACAAACTGTATCCATTCCCTATCATCATGTCCTCAGACACTGTCAGGATTATCTTTTAGGGCCCTATTTAAACTATCTGAAACACAATTATCAAACACGAAACGCAAGGAACTTTGTGGGTGGAACTCGGGCGCTGTTGCTATTATACTGGCGGGATAAATCACTTTTGCGCCCAACGCGAATATAAAATGGGTTGGTCTCAAGTAGGCACCGGTAGGGGAAACTGGGTATGGTTGTAACACGGGGAGAGTTGTAACACTACCAATTCCACAATTCAGGGATAAAATAGGAGTCATGTGACAGTTTCAGTTTCCTCAGGCTTCCTTTACAATCCCACATGGAGGTTTTCGAGTCTGTGTTGCTATCTCTCCTGAAACTACAGCAGAAAATGTAATTTCTGAGGTAAGAAAGTAAAAAAATAAAAAATAAAAGATAATAATTTGTTTAGTACTTCTACTGTTGTAGATAATGTATGAGTTATATCAGGTAAAACTGTAATTTCTCTAGTAAAGAATGGTGTGTTAACCTCCTGCTAATTTCAAAGCACCATGCTAATACAGGTAGCGAAACAATGGGTAACAGTGGCGGGGATGGTGTAACACATGTTTTGAAAGTGTTACAACCAAAGGATTGTTGGTTGTTTGTATATTTTCAGAAGAGGAAGATTTGTGTGTCGTCTGCATGGAACCATTTAGAATTCAAGACCCAAAGAAGTGTGGGTGAAGTGTGTTTTATGTAGCTTTTGGGCCCACCAGGCATGCACTCCAGGCCTGACCAATTTCATTTGTCACCATTGTGACTCTGATTAACAATGCATTTTTTAAAAAATCTGTGGAATGTGGGTAAATGTTTGTTAATTTGCTCTCTCTCACACACACACACACACACACACACACACACACACACACCAAGACACACACCCATATGAATGTGCACATAAGGATATGCATACACAAACGCACGAGTGCATGCACAAACACACATAATATGCACATACACTCCCCATATTCACACATATTTTATTGTTGCAGCCATTCATTTAAAATAAAACTGTTGTGGTGGCATATCACTTGTTTTTTGTGCATTTTGTCTACCTGTTACAACTTACCCCAGTATGTGTTACACCCTACCCCAGTAGTGGGGTTGGTTGTAACAAAGGACCACCTTGTATTTGTCATCATCTCACAAGTCATATAGTTGAAGACATTTCAATTGTTGCCATTTGTAGTAGACAAATATGGGTACTTTGCCTGAAAGTTTCAGACGTGTAGCAAAAAAAAAGGTAGTTTTAGGTGCTGAAGAAAAAAGGGATGCAACCATACCCAGTCTCCCCTACATTACTCATAGGTGTGGTTTGAGCGTAACGTGCAAGCAACCAATCAGAGCGTCATCTCACATTGCTTTTAAAAGCTGGCGCGCTTGTTCCATGGCGGATTGCTATTATAATGGCGGATTTGCAAGGCGCACACCAGGAGCAGTTCCCCGCCGAGAAGACCAACGTTTTTGTCAGGGCTGTAAAAGACAGAGAAGTGAAATTGTATGTGGATGGGAGAAACCCACCCAAATTAGCTTAGGGAAGGTTTGCGCCGGAACACGCCTCCTCTTTTCACTGAACCAAACAAACTTGATTTGTCTGTGTATACATAAACTAAGTTAAATGTGTTAGTACTGTCCTTGCTACTTTTAGGAAACAGGAGGTATTGAGGTTGTTTCTAATTTGTGAGCCACAAATACTCATAAGCTCTCTCACTTTCCCATATTGTGCTTTTCTTTTTCGGTCTCTTTTGTTCTCGTCTGTCTGTCTATATGCCTCTGACTTCTCTCACTCCACTCATCCTTGTTCATCTTTCTCTCCCTCTGTCTCTTATATGTTGCTCCTCTGTCCCCCCCTTCACTCTGCCTCTCGCACTCCTAGGGACCTGACGGAGAACCATCTGAGCACGATGCCGGTGGGGGGTCTGGGGGGACTCACTCACCTCAAACTAAGGGGGAACGTGGAGCTGTATGAGGCATTCAACCCCGACCACTTCCCCCGCATGAGGTGAGACACACAACCAGACACAACAAACATTCAATTCATGAGTGAAAGATGGGTAGAGCTCATGCCAACATTTGGAGTAGAGTGTTGAGAAGAGTACAATACAGTAGACTAGAGCAGAGTAGACTAGACTGGACTAGAGTCAAATCAAGTAGCACATAATATACACTGTAGTTTGCAACACCAAATCCGACAATAGCCAAGATGAGCGAGTATGTGGCTGGCTGGCAGAGGCTGGAAAACCCAACCGTTCCAGCTGACATTCGGAGCCTGATCATGGCTTCACAAACAGGGGAGAGTAGTTCCTGGAGCCCTTTAATGTCCTGGGAGTGAAGCACAAGATGTTGAACTTGATCACGAGTAGAAATAGCATCATGAGGGAAGGATAGATAATAACCCTGTAGCTCACGTGTAGCATTACCAGATGTGCTGTCAGTTGAGTCTATTTTGAGCCTTTCTCATTAGGTTACCATGTCTCTGCAGCCAATAGCCGGCAGGTATGACATGTCATTTCAGGTGCGGTCTGAACTTACCTCTTCATCATCCTTAAGGAAATGGAGCCAAGTTGTTGATCGTCTGCGTTAATCTATGGGTAGAATGGGTATAGCTGCAAGCCATATTGGTTAAGCTCCAGCACACAGTTGTCTCTGCTAGCGAGCGCCTTTCCTTCAGCGCCGGTAGCAGACCTTTGGGCGCCTCAAGGACAAGACTCAAAAACATAATATTCTGCCAAGACGATAATTTTCAAATGTCTGTTTCCAATTGGAGACAGGTGACCACCCAACCTTCCCACCCCGCTAACCCAAGGCCATATCAACATGAGCCATATCTCCCAATCGGATCTCTCATTGGTGTGCACAAGCATTGAACTTCTCAAATACATGCAGACGCCTGAAACAGCCGAGGGGTGTGGTGGCACGGGGCCACAGAGACTGACAGCTTAGTTGTTGTTATTAGAGTCAACTGATGCCAGTTATTTATTTGTATTTGTCACAGGCTTACTGACATACTGTAGAAACTGTGGGCACACAGTGTATGTAATAAAAAAAAAATCGGCATTTAACCTTTCGTTCAGTCACAACCTTTAATGAGTTTCAAAAGTTGGAAAGACAGTCAATAACCATCTATCTACAAAGATGGATAAATATTTTTTTTGTTTTCAAGGTGTCCCAGTTTTTAGGATGTTTTGACATGTCAATTGAAATTACAGCATATTTACACAAAAATACATTTCTCTGAGTGTAAAGGTTGCCCCTATCACTCTTTCTCTCCTAGGGTGATTGAGATGCCGTATGCCTATCAGTGCTGTGTCTACGGGTCATGTGACAGCTATAAGTCATCCAGCCAATGGGACACAGAACTGGGCAACGAGGAGGAGGAGTTGCACAAGAGGACAGTGGCCTTATACCCTATTCATGCGGACACACACTGTAAGCACAACAACACAATAACTACATACAGTCGTGCACCAAGTGAGACACAATATTTGGTTGATGCATTTATGTTCGTGTGACCCTATGCAAATGCAGGTAAACAAATAAGTACATGTACAAACGATCAAACGCACACATATATTTTATATACAGTATAAAGACGAATAATATAGCCAGTCTCTACTCTGCGCCAAAGATCCCTGGGTTATGTTTTTGTCTGTTGGTATTGGGTAAATTGAAAAACATGTTGGGCCTTCCTGAAACCACAGCAAACTGCCAGTTCACTCTCTCTCAAACACACACACACAAACACACCTTTGTTCCCTCTGCTCACACCTACGTACTGTGGGATACCACATTAGATCATGTTGTAGACTAACAGAATAACACAGCACAAAGACAGTTACCGTGAATAAAAGCAGATTAAAACCCCAAACCCAAGGTTTCTTCACAAAGATAATAACTAGAATAGAGAAGTCTGATACAAACACTGCTCCACCTCAGAGACAAATAAAAACAGGCCCATAAAAACAGGTACATGCCATCATAACATTTAGAATAATAAATTAAAAAAACAAATACCATTACTGTACATTTGAACATTTACGTTTCATTCATTTCAAGTCTTTTATCAAGTTCAAGTCTTTTATTTGTCAGGTACACAGAACAACACAAGGTTAGACTGGGCACTGAAATTCTTAAGACAAGACAACGCAAGCACCTGGCATAACATAACATATAAGTTCACGGAACACAATTTACATCAATGCTGAGCTTAAATAAGTGAAACTTCCTAAATATACAGAGAGCAATAAATATTGACTATACTAACCCTAATACTAAAACTGTATACTAAAAAAATACTAAAAAATACTAAACCCAAATACTAAAAACCTAATACTCAAATAAAGGACTTGGAAGGATGTATTTTGAGGCTCTAATCTCTATCTCTGCTGGTGTGTTGTAGATGACCTTGACCTAGAGGAGTTCCAGCAGGAGTTAGAGGAGGCCAAACTGCAGACTAGTGTCCAGTGTACACCTATCCCAGGTAAGAGGATGATGTAGTAAATAACTGAAGTGGATCTGGACTTGCAATGGTATCCACTTTTCTTTGAGGTGCACTTTTCATTGAAGAGACTATCTTAAAGTGATACCTGAAATAAAAGAGAGGATCTTGAGTCAGATGTCAGTATCAGCGTGAACTATTGGATTGTGATGAACAGTGTGCGTGTTATTAAAGTTGTATGCTTTTGCCCTTCTTCTCTCTGTCCCTATCACTCCATTGGTGTCTCTCTTTATCGTTCTCTGTCTCTCACTCTCTCTAACCCGGCTCCTCTCTCTTTGATTCCTCCTTTCTCTGCCTCTTCCCCTCAGGTCCATTCCGTCCTTGTGATTCTCTGCTAGGCAGCTGGCTGGTGCGTGTAGGCCTGTGGTCCATCTCCCTGGTGTCTCTCCTGGGAAACGCTCTCCTGCTCCTGTCTCTCTTCGGCTCAGCGGGCTACCTATCCCCCCTCCGCTTCACCGTGGCCTGCATGGGGGCATCCAACCTCCTGACAGGCGTGTGCACCTGCACACTGGCCCTGGTCGATGCCCTGACCCTGGGTGAGTTTGGTCGTCACGGCGCCCGCTGGGAAGGCGGGCCCGGTTGCCAGGCGACAGGCTGGGTGTGGGTGTTTGCGTCCGAGGCCAGCGTGCTGCTGCTGACCCTGGCTGCCTTGCAGTGCGGCGTGAGCGTCACGTGCGCACGCGCCTGCCGCAAGTCTCCCTCTCTGGGCGTGCGCACGTGCACGCTATTCTGCCTCACCCTCTCTCTTGTGCTGGCGTCCCTCCCCCTGGCTGGCGTGGGAGAGTACGGCTCCTCCCCCCTGTGTTTGCCCTCCCCCCTGCCCCCCCCAGCCACTCGCCCCACAGCCGCACTGGGCTTTCCTCTGGCCCTCATCATGATGAACACCTTGTGTCTGCTGATAGTGACCGGCTCCTACATCCGCCTCTACTGGGAGCTGCTGAGGGGGGAGTGTGAGGGTCTGTGGGACTGTGCCATGATCAAACACGTGGCTTGGCTGATCTTCACCAACGGCCTGCTCTACATACCTGTGGCCTTCCTTTCCCTCTGCTCCCTGCTGGGTCTACTCCCTCTGGGCGAGGAGGTGCTCAAATCAGTCCTCCTGCTCCTCCAACCTCTCCCTTCTTGCCTCAACCCCCTCCTCTTCCTCCTCTTCACTCGTGACCAAACCCAGTTCCTGCTGTGGCCCCACCCCAAGGTACGCTTGCAGCTGCGCCGTGACTGCACCCTCGACTCGCTGGTCTCCATGGAGACCGAAAAGAGTTCATGCTCCAACTCGTCCACCCAGTCTCTCACCGAGGGTGATGCACTCTATGCCAGGGGCTCCGGCCAGCTGGAGCCAAACAGATTTTCCCACTGCTCGTCCACTTCCTCCTCCTCGTCGGTGCCTCTCATCCCCTACCAGACGCCCATTGTGCGCGACAGAGAGAGGAACACAGAAGGAGGCGCTGTGAAAGATGACAGTTTCCTGAAGATGAGTAAACATGAGACAAAGCACCGGCATTGTATCACAGTGCTTACCCTCCCTCACTGACCTGTCACCCCTGAACGACTGGTTGAGCAGCTGGCTGGCTATCTGGTGTTATGGCTAACTGGCTGGGACCCTATGGAATTGGAGCATCAAATAACAACAGCAAAGACTATATGGGTCCCATACAAACAGGGGCCACAGAAACTGTGAGTGAATACGCCACTCACTAATTGTCCCTAACAGTGCAGTCCAAAGTACCTTTAATAGTCCATTGAGGGAGAAGACCCAAATGAATCGAAACTCAAAGTCAAGACATCTGGAAAACTGATCAAATGAGGAATTCAAAGATGCAGACAAGTCTGTTTAGTAAAGCACAAATTAGAGCCAGGTACTCTGCAGTGTAGAAAAGACCACCTAAACCAAGACCAAATCACTCATGACCAAGACAAGAGTATGGTGACTAATACAAGACCAAGACTTTGAGACTTTGAGACCATGGCAGGGCGAGGCCGAGTCAGGTCCAAGGCTGGATAATTTTATTATCGTGGCACTGAAATAACATAAATACCGTATTTTTCTGAAAATACGCCACATTTTCTATAAACCGCACCCCACCACAATGGGAGCTTTGTGTTTGTAAATCTGAGTATAAACCGCACTGGAATATATGCCGGGAACAATGATACCAATGCACGAGTATAGGCGATTTTACAGCATGCCGTTGCAACACACTTTGAAAACGAAAGTGCGTAATGTATGTTTTCAATTACCCGGGAATGAACTAATATTTACCTTTAGTCGCGTAAGTTCTAAATATTTCCGACGGTCCCCAAAGCTTAAGTTAATTTTCCGAAACGGTAGCTAGCTAGCTTTAGTTAGCTTCCGGGCTAAGTTAGCTAGCATAATACTCGTAGCAATGCTACTACTATGCTAGTGTTACTTGTTAGCCTTCTCATTAATAGCTACATTTTGAAGCCTGTTTTGTTATAAAAACATTATATAAGCCGCTTTGAAATATAAGCCTCACCACCACAAGAATTTTTTTAAATCGAGGTATAAACCGCGGCTTTATTTCCGAAAAATACTGTAATCTTAGCGTGTAATAGGCTCTGTGCACGATCGTACTGACAAACTTCCGCTGTAGCCGCATTAGGGCAAATCGGCTTCCGGTTTACTGGAGACCATCACCCGAGTGTCCAAAATACTCAGCTTTAGTATATGTCTCCAAGCCTTGCCTAAAGTATGCGTCAGTGACGTCCATCGCATAGTAAATGCTTTTTCCCCTGCTCCAACAAGCAAGCGGGACAACGGATTCAAACTATACATATCCAATTATCTGCACAACTATGAGGGTAAGTAGTTTAATGTGGTGTTCCGGTCGGTGGAAGCTAGTTAGCGTTGTGTTCATTTTTTGTGTAATATAGAAGCTTGTTTTTCTTTATTTGAAACGCTAACTGTCCGTTTTTATGTATTATCATTTGCATTTCTGCCCCTCTCAGTTTCTAATAAAAATCAGGACACAGGGGAAGTCGTGGTCAGGGCATTGTCAACTAGCCGACCGGAACACCACATTAAACTACTTACCCTCATAGTCGTGCAGATAATTGGATATGTACAGTTTGAATCCCTTGTCCCGCTTGCTTGTTGGAGCAGGGGAAAAAGCATTTACGATGCAATGGACGTCACTGACGCTTACTTTAGGCAGGGCTTGGAGACATCTACTAAAGCTGAGCATTTTGGACACTCGGCTGATGGTCTCCAGTAAACCGGAAGCCGATTTGCCCTAATGCGGCTACAGCGGAAGTTAGTCAGTACGATTGTGCACAGAGCCTATTTAGCGTTAATATCAACAAATTGGTAGCGGTATGAGCTGAAATTAGCGAACGTTGATGTAACATAATAGGTGTCTTCGACTTCATGCAGCACCGGTGGCGCCGACAGTCGGCTGCAGCCGGCTGCCTTGAAGCTGAAAATGCCATTGGCTGCTTCGAGTCAGCCGGGCTGCAGGCGGCTCAGGCGACGCCGGTGCTGCATGAAGTCGAACACACCTATTATTTGCTGCATAGTTTTATGTGGCCTGTCTTGTCACTGCATCACAAGCAATTCCTTGATTCCGAGACTACAAAACACAAAGCAAAGCAAAATTGGTAGCAGTCTAAATCTTCCCTCAGAGAACTTAAGTCTTTAGGGCTCTAAGTTTGAGTGACGTTCTCTTCCAAAAAGCTGTGTAGAAACTGGGTTGTCAGGTTTTTTTGGCCCTTGGACAGTTCTAGTGACTTCTATAGAAGCAATGCTGTACAGCCAGATCAATTTGTCTTATAGACTGAATGGGATGTAGCTTGGGTACTTTTACAGACTTATAGAATAGCTAATGTACATACAATGTAACTACCTCTGAACTAACATGTTAATGTTTCATTATATCGCATTGTTATGTCTCCTTGTTTTATGATGTTAACATAATTATATGATTACATTTCAGAAAATAAACCCCTTTAGTTTGTAAAAACAGACTTGATATTTTGGATGTACATAATGGTTAAAATTGAAAAAAGATTGTTTGAATAAAGTGAATAGCGTAATTTGTTATGTTAGTAAAGATGATTTATCTGTATGATATGGATTTCCTACTTACAACCATGTGACAGCGCAAGCACTGATATATGGTATGCTCTGCAGAATGTCAAATGAGCCTTCACAAATGAGCAATGAATGCACTGTTAAAGGCAAATATATTTATTTTTCTTTGTTTCAATTTCCATATAAGAAGGAACATAGCTAAGAAAGGTAATTAAAAGTGTCCATGTATACATCTGTGAATACATCTTGAGAACAATTGAACACAAAGACAAACCAGAAGAATCCATACCCAAACGAAACAGTTTCAAACAAGAAAAGAAAAAGATGATCCAGTGAGGTGTGACCTGCTACATCTACACACACACTCTCTTGGGTTCCTGAGGCCCCACCCCAGGCTGCTCCTGCCCACTCGGGGTGTCTCTCTTCCGGGACAGCGTCTTCTCTTCCTCTTTGCCCGCCTCCTTTGACTCTACTACTCCCTGCACACAAACACATGGACCTGTATCAAATTCTGTGTCAAAGTCAAAATCCACTGATGAATTAAGTTGAACTTAAAGATCCGATGGCATGCTGTTTTTGGATGCTTTTATATAGGCCTTAGTGGTGCCCTAATACTGTATCTGAAGTCTCTTTCACGAAATTCAGCCTTGGTGCAGAATTACAGCCACTATGAGCAGTCCCACAATGAGCTTTCCTCAGGATGTGCTGTTTCTGTAGCTTTAAATGCTGTGAGGAAAAAAGAGGCGGGGCTAACTCATGTTTCAGTCGTTTTTATGCCATGATGTCTCTCGAGGAAAAACCAATAACGCGCTCGCACGGTCGTAGCTCATTTTCTCATTGGTGGGCCAAATTCTCTGTGCGGGCAAAGCAGAGAAAGGGGAGGCAACCTTCCCTCTTATGACTAGGGATGGGGATTGTACATTTTTATCGATATTAATACAATTTCGAGACTGCTTAACAATCTGAGTCTTATCGATACCACTATCGATACTGTTCTGGGGTGAGCTTGAGCTAAACACCATCTAAATGAATACATTTGGCAAATGTTAAACATATAGCAGCACCCACACAACCCACGTCACACTTTACAAGATTACTGAACAACATTTACAACAATGACTGTGCTCGTAAATAATTTCAATTTTTTATATATTTTTTCCGGTTCTTGCACGCATCAAATTTTAGGGGCATATTTGAGTGAAATAGTTGCACTGTAGAGCCCTGGCTCTTATTGTTGAGGCTTGTTATTGTCAACGATGGATACTTGCTACAAAGTTGGGTGCGTTGACTGCGCTCACCATGCATACCTTGGGTGGAGGAGGAGGATTGTTCTGCAACGGCAGCTGGAGTTGGCACCGTTGCTTCTCAAAGACAAGAGAATGTACTGCATTTTACCTTTAGCTAATGCACAACGTTGAGGTGCTTAGTCATTGCAGTAGTGTCCCCCCCCCTTACAAGAAATAATCTTCGAACATATATTACACGTCGCGTCGTCCTTATCTTTGGCTTTATTAAAATGTAGCCAAGCCCTCAGCCATCGTAGCTAGCAATTTGAGAAATGAAGCGAAGTAGGGCGTGAGCCAATTAAATTATTTTTCTTTTAGTTTAAAGGCGGTTGGAAGGCCATTCAATTGACAAATTTTATTAGACAATCGATGTATATTTGTGCACCAGTGATTTGATTTCAATTACATGAGATGTCTCGAGACATAAGTTACATTATATGACCTAGTCTCGATAGCGGTATTGATAAGCTCGGACCTTATTGATGAGGGTTCGTACGGTCATGGAAAACCTGGAAAAGTCATGGAATTTTAAAATGGTTATTTCCAGGCCTGGAAAAGTGCTTGAAAAAAATTAAATCCCAAAAGTTTTGGAAAAGTCATGGAAAGTTGTTACAATCATATTTTCATGTTGTTCATTTACGCTGAGTTTTAAATAATTCACATGTGTTTAAAAGAAATACGTTAAAAATATAAGCAGGCATACGCTCTCATACTAACTGAAAAGTTAGATGGCCATAGCAACAGTAACTCAGAGAAGCGCGAGAGATAATTCAAAATGCCAGGAAAGTGTAGCTTTAACGATGCTTGGCTACAAATGGAAAGATGCATTAAACAGACAAAGACCCGGGACGAGCAAAATGTCAGTTGTGTGGTGGAAAATCATTCGACATTTCAAACATGGGAGAGGCGGCATTAACTAGCCATTCCAAAGGTAGCAAACATCAGAGCGCTGCTGCTAGCAAAGCTACAGCAGCCCGGTGATGGGTGCTGCTACAAAGCTACAGCAGCACCCATCACCGGCTTTCTCACCACAGCGAGATCCACTGCTACGCCTAGCAGCAGGGGTCGATAACCGATGCTGTGACAAAAAATGTCCTAACTGCGGAGGTAATGTGGGCTGAAGGGGCTTATTTTCCCGACTATGACTGGCGTTCTATACATTATGCCGCTTATTACACGGTTACTTGCCAAAAAATTACTTAACAGTGTGTCTTTTTACAATTTATTTGTTACCGTTTGTAGTGTTGATCAGCAGAAAAATAGTTCGACGTTGAACTTCATAGACGTTGAACATTCTTTAGGCTTCAAATCAGCTGACGTCGCTAGGCAACGGAGTACGCTGGGGTTGAAAAGTTACCGGACTGCTTGCGGAGTGCTACAACAGATGTGAATCCGAGGCAAAAAGGCCACTTCCCTTGACAGCGGCCAAATATGCATAGCAAAGTTCAAATGTAAAAAAATTGTTCACCGCAAAACGTTGGGAAGCCCCATTTAAGTGAATGGAGCATTCCACAGTATTACGAACAGCCGTGTAATACAACTTTTTAACGTGTACACCAAGATTTCACAAAAAGTTTGGTCATAGAAATTTGGTTTAAAGTCATTGAAAAGGCATGGAAAAATCATGGAAATCCGTTGGTCAAAATGTGTATGAACCCTGATTGATATTCAGGTTTTAAGAAATTTGGAACCGGGTCCTTAAAGAACCGGGTATCAATCCCCATCCCTTCTTATGACGACATAAGGAGAAGATTTTGAAAACCGAGCGTTTGAGCTTTCTTTTTCTCAAAGGTGGAGAAGAATACCCAGGGCTTGGTTTACACCTATCAACATTTCTAGCCACTGCGGGACCAAAGGCAGGCTAGGAAAACTCATATTAATGTTAAATAACCTCCTAAAGTGAAATGTTCATGTCATAGGACCTTTAAATTAGCCTGGTCGTAACCAGACCCTTGTACGTTTCATTTGTACAGAGGGTCTGGGATCTCTCCATTGACAAGTGTTAACTTCCTTGAAGGCGGGTACTCTGTTGAAGTTTAAAACTATTGGATCAGAGCCACTCTGATCTGCCATAACTAGGGCTGCAACTAACGATTATTTAAATCTATTAATCTATCGATTCTTTTTCCGATTAATCGATGAATCGGATAAAAAAACAAAAAAGCATTCATTTCCAACCCTTTATTCAAAAACAGAACTGACAGTGCAAAATAATCTTCAGAATGTGCACAAACAGGCACACAGTTTTGAAAAAGTTATTAATATTAGCGTGGATTTAATGCTATTTTCCAAGATGAGCAATTTATTTGAGTTTTGTTTAAAACTTTATTGAAAATTGAAAGGTTGTGGAAATAGGCCAGACTTTATTAGAATAATCTGGTGTATATTTAAGATTTTTTGACACCATTTTGAAAAACGTTAAGATTTGCTATTTTCAAAGATTAGGGATTTTCTATCATTTTATTTGAAACTTTATTGAAAATGTAAAGGCTGTGGACGTATACCAGGCATTGTTAAGATACTCTGGTGTCTGTTTGAGGTTTTATATTCCTTAAAATATTATAAAAGTCTAAATTTTTCAAAATGGTATGGGTAGTTTTCACCCGGTCCCTAACGCGATGCTGCAAAGTAGCGTCTTCCGATTGTGAGACAAATGTTGAATATGAAACTAACTTCACCTTGGTCAATAAACACACCTTTTCTATGTATTTAGTGTGAAATGCTCCCACACCTTGGATGACTTGGGTCGTATTGATTTCTCTGCCTCCGCCAGGTGATTCAGAACAACGTTACTCGACAACGTCTCTCCGATAGCCTTTCCTATACGTCCGCTCCACGCTCAACTAGTAGCCTAATAGTCGAGCGACACAACAAATCGATAATGAAATTCGTTGCCAACGTTTTTTATAATCGATTTTAATCGATTTGATCGATTCGTTGTTGCAACCCTAGCCATAACCAATCGCTAGCGTTCGCCTTAGCCAACTCCTTTAACACTACTATAACGGAGCTAGCTGCCGTAGCTGGAAAATCTAACTTTTCCCGAAAAGGGCCACAACATCATGGCCACCAACAAAACTTAGCAAAGATTGTTCTTGCTTCGGCTTTAACTTTTGGATGTTTGGCAGCGTTGCCACAACGGACCGAATAGCTTCGCTTGCATCTTTCTCCGCCGCCATTAATGAACTACAACTCAAACTGGCGCACAACATCGACGTCATCGTTCTCAGCCACTCCCTCTATTCGCTGATTGGCCCTACAAAAAAAATATTTAATTAACCGACTTAGGTGCCGAAATCCCAGACCTAGTACAGAAACGAAATCAAAATTGAGCGGAAGTACGTAGGAGGTCAGAGCCAGTTTAACTTAAAATCACACCTGGGCAGCATGGGAAATTCTTAATGGAGACACAGCACCCTCTTGTGCTTGGAAGGTGCCAATAGCTTAGACTAGTGCGGTTGTATTGAAGTTATTTAGGGGTCTGGATTTCTTACCATGTTTTTTTGCATGGCGTGTTTCTGTGTCCATTTCCTGGCCTTATCCAGGTAAAGCTGCTTGTTGTACTTGAACTCAGACGACTACAAGTAAAATACAAAAAGAGTCACTGGATAGTTTTTGGTGAAAACACAACCAAAAAACACTGTATATATGTGGGTGTTTTACTATATCGGCCATGAGGGGATCATCTGGGTTGGGTTCTGCCATCAGCAGCTGAAGAGAAGTGAGGACCGTCGGGATGTTGAGGGAAGGCTTCCACGCTCCCTGCATGAGAATGTTTAAGGAAGATTTTATACAAACATTTACACAGACAATAGAACAATCAGCACCCTACAAACACGTGTTTAAAAGACCCTGAGTATACAAGTGGGTCTGGCTTTGATGAGTAAGGAACAAGTATGTTTGTGGCAACTGAGCCTGCATTGGGGGACTTAAAACCATCTGCCAGAGGGGAGGAGCTGGTACTCAGTTTGAGTGGGACCAGCTGACAACTCCATGTCTCCTTTACCTACAATGGTCGACACAAATAAAACCATAGACGAGAACATTCCAGTACCTTGGGTGGTAGCTTGAGGGCGTCATGGCAGATGCGTCCAGCATTGTCAATGTTGGGGTGGTATATAGGTGTTAGGTACCGGATTTGGGGAGGCTCAAATGGATACCTAAAGTGGAGGTAGATGATGATGCCATCTGCTAGATCATTCAACATGAAATGTTTACACTTTATCACAGAGTGTGAGAATTCACGTTTACAGTGCATTGATGCAACAAGGACAACCTACCTTTCGGGGACCTTGATCTCCAATAAGAAGACACCTCCTTCAAATGGAGTTCCCGACCCACCTATTATCTCTACCAAAGGAAGGTGCGAATTTCAGTAGGAGGGAGTCCTTTATCTCCTTGCTCAGATGATTAGGCAGTGTGCCGTGCATGTTCACATTTCACTTACGCGCCCGGAGATCGTCCATCTGTCCCTCTGCCTGCCAGCACGTTATCCCTGGTGGAGGTTCGGTGGTTAGTAGCTGGAGCTCGCGCTTCAGACGAGAAATCTTCTGCATCCTTGTCTGGTTTCTCCGTGAAAAGTGTATAAACCTTTTTGATTACGCAACACAATAAACGTTCACACAAAACGAATATGATGTGTTTTGCCACCCACGAAAGAATGTAATTTTGTAATGGCTAACTAAACCTGGAAAACAATACTGCTAATGCTACTTCAATTAACGTTAGCAAGCTTGCTCAAATCTTTGAAGCAGGTACCAGTAGCATATAGCACCAGCAAACATTACTTTCTGTTTGCAAGTCATCTCTTGTATCTCACGGGCCTATTATTATTGACACATATTAGCGTACTCATTGGGTTCATAAAACCAGGGCTTAGCGTTATCTATAAAGTTTTAGCCTATCGTTTCCAAACAAACTATACACACATAGCGCACTCACAGCTTCGAATTTCCCACGTTGTACGTCAGCTGAACTCGACCCTTAGCGCTGCATTATGGGTGTGGTAGTTTTACCAGCAAAAATGAATGAACGATCGAACCTAAACGGCAAGAGTTCAGATTTCCCACCTAAAAAAATCCAGATTTATACTACAGCAACATTCCGTTTTTAATTCAGTAAGTAAGCGTCATCATTTCCCTGATTTTTTTTCAACAATCTGAATAAGCTATGCCTCTATTATCAGTTCCATTTGATTAATAGTCTACATTGCATTTGATTGATTAGTCGTTACAAAATACTTGTGAAATCTCTCATTTTCAGGCAGTGGCATTATATATGGCTTCAAAGATGATGTCACGGTCCTTAAGGTACTTCATCCACACATCAGAGAACCCAGAGTCCCTCAGAGCCTCCATGTATGCTTCCAGATGCCAGTTCTCCCCTGGTAACACCTACTTAGATGCCAACTGTACCACCCTGTTCAGCCTTAGCGTGGTAACCATAAGCCCACCTGAAGTAGTAGGAAAGAAGACATGGAGAAAGAAAGCATGCCAGGGGTCACTATACACTTAGAAATATGATGAGTTATTTGTTGAGTCTCAAAAGTTTAGATGGCGAACATAGCTGGGCTGTACATTTACATTTACATTTATTCATTTAGCAGACGCTTTTGTCCAAAGCGACTTCCAAGAGAGAGCTTCACAAAGTGCATAGGTCACTGATAATAACAACAAGATAGCCCCACAGCATTGCGGGTAGTCAAAAACAAGAAGTACATATTGTGGACAACCAAAAAATAGTGCTAAAGGGAAGAAACCATAAGAGCATGTAGTTAAACAAGTTAAAATTACACAACATTGATCTCTAAGTGCAGGTGTACCTGTAGGAAAGCAATAAAAATAGGATTAACTAAAAAAAGAAGAATACAACAGTTTAAATCAGCTACCACTAACCAACAAGAGCAACAGTCTAAGCAAGAGTCATTGTGAACCTTGAGGAAACTAGCGTTGGATTCAGCAAACCATTCCTAAGTACCATTGTACTCCCGGAACAAGTGCGTCTTGAGCCTTCTCTTGAAGGTGGAGAGACAGTCCGTGTCTCTGATGGTGGTGGGGAGTTGATTCCACCACTGGGGTGCCAGGCAGGAGAAGAGCTTGTGCTGGGACCAGGCGGTCTTGAGAGGTGGGACCACCAGGCGGTTGTCTGAAGAAGACCGTAGGTGGCGGGTGGGGGTGTAAGGCTGCAGGAGAGACTTGATGTAGTCGGGCGCAGTTCCATTCACTGCTCGGAAGGTCAGTACCAGGGTCTTGAATCTGATGCGGGCCGTTATGGGTAGCCAGTGGAGGGAGATGAGGAGCGGGGTAACGTGGGAGCGTCTGGGTAGATTGTAGACCAGACGGGCCGCTGCGTTCTGAATTCTCTGAAGAGGGCGGGTTGCGCATGATGGGAGACCGGCGAGCAGCGAGTTGCAGTAGTCCAACTTGGAGAGGACAAGTGCTTGGACAAGCAGCTGGGTGGAGTGCTCAGACAGGTATCTCCTGATCTTCCGGATGTTGTAGAGGGTGAATCTACACGACCGGGAGACCGCAGCAATGTGGGCCGTGAGGGAGAGCTCGTTGTCCATGGTCACCCCAAGGTTCCTGGCAGAGGATGAGGGGGTCACCGTCGCAGATCCCAGGGTGATTGAGAAGTCATGGGAGATGGAGGGTTTGGCCGGGATGATGAGAGTAGACTGTAGAGTTGGACCATGACATACCTGGTTTCATCACCCTATGGATTTCTGAGGTACCTTTCCTCAGGTCTGGCCAGAAGTAGTAGCAGTTACAGTTGAACACTCTTTCCACACTACTGTCTGCCAGGGGCATGGTCTCCACAACCCATTGATGCAGAATCACCTTCCCACAAGCCAGCTGCTCCTTCGACAGCTCTCTTGCTATCTACTGGGGACGGGAGTGGAAGGAGATCAGGTCTCTTGTCTATTCACATATGCAGTGTTTCCTCTTTCAATCTTACAAGTTGTAAAAGCCAGTCATACTCCTACACAACATTTTAATTTGTATTAAATGTCACAAAGGAGGATGATCCTCCCCTTCCTCCCCTGACAAGCATTCACTGACACACATTATATGTCACCTGGTGCATGTACTGAGAATAGTCCACTCCTACGAGTTTGCCAGTGGGTCGTGTGAGCAGTTGGGCTGCAGACTATAGACCCAATCCCGATCTGTGTCCCAGCTCCAGAACTGTATCACCGGGCTGAATCCCACACAGCTGCACCGTGTTCTCCTCCAGGATCCGGTTATGCAACTTTAGAAACTTGGTGACCAACCACCCTGCAAGTGAGCGTGTCGGACGACCCAATTCCTGTGATATTCTCTTTGCATACATCCCTACAGAAAAAGGTAGTCGAGAGAAAGTCATTTTCCTACTAATCATTTACATTTTCTGAATGCATTGTTTGATTTAACATTTCACTCAAATAGTGCATAAAGATAGTACATTTCAACGCTGTACCAGGGAGCTACAGTAGTGTACAGGTAAAGTTGAGTGCGCAGGGTGGAGACAGCGAGACAATGTGAGCAATTGTGCAGCACCGAGCAAGAATTTGTGAGAGAGCCTCTATCTAATAATGCCAGTAATCTCTGTTTGTGTGAGTGTTTGTGTGTCCCACTTTAGTTTCCTACAATTATCTGGAGAACTGGGTACTGCAAAGTTTGAAATGTTTCAGGTGTCCTCTTTATAATCCAAGAGTGTAGATTATAACCGGATTGACGTTGTTCGGATCAGCATTTCGATTTTTTTAATCCTCATCTTTCATGTGCCTCCATGGGCATCATGGGAACTCATCTCAGCCCCATCACTCTGATTGGTATGAGCCCCTTCACTCTGATTGGTTCTCTGTTCATCCCTCGCACCATAAACTTTACTAGGGTGCACTAGGAGGTTGTCTCAGAGGCTGTATGATAACTTCAGTGATTTTTTTTTTTTTTATGAACTAATGCGATTAACAAAGGCATTCACAATGAAATGAAACTAAGCTCTTAACACAACGTAGATCGTAGTAAGGAACATAGGACAATTCAGTTTCAGATTCAGGCATTGTTAGAATAATCTGGTGTCAATTTGAGTTTTTTTAATCCAATTTTGAATATATAATTGAGTTTAGAGCAGTTTTAATGCAATTCTCTGAGATGAGCATTTTTTGTACAGGGAGTGGAAGTAGGCCAGGCATTATTTGAATAATCTGGTGTCAGTTAGAGTTGTTATATGCCTAGAAATATTATAAGAGACATCCTTTTTCAAAATGGTAAGGGTAGTTTTAACCCGGTCCCTAACGCAACTCCGCAAACTGGCCGAATGTCCAATTTTGAAAATGAAACTAACTTCACCTCGTCGATATACACGTTAACTTTACACAGAAACGTTGGATGTTGTTGCAGCACTGTTTGTGTAGCATAAACGTATCCTATAAAATGTTACGGACACGACCTCAGAAAAGGTCCCTTTTTAGCTGAATCTTCTGTCCAATGTAGCCTATCTGCTCTCTAGGAACGTCAAACCAAAACAATTTTCCATAAAAAGTGATAGTTAAATGTTTTATTATAAGACGAACAGTTAATAAATAGCAACACCCTACAACCATGTTTGGTGTTATACCCCTAGCCCTAGCCTTCTGTTTTAGCTGCAGTAGGGCCTACTCTTATTAATATAAAGACTAACTCAACAACAAAATCTAGCCAGCAAGCGCTACATTTATAACCTTTGAAAAAAAGCGAATCTTATCAGTGATCGTTGAGTTGAGAGTAACTAACCGTATCTACATGCAGTTGTGAAGTATGCTTACATGAAACTGTGACATTGGAGTCTGTTCTAAAAGAAAACCAAAAGATTAAGAAAATTTAGCTTAGAACTTATTGAAACCTACTGAACACGCGATGAGGGTGTAGCCTCAAGCACAATTTTTTTTTTTACAAATACCAATTTTTGTATTTGTATATGTATATGTATTTTTGTATAAATACAAACATTTGTATTTGTAGTCTGTCCTTCGAAATTGGACTTGATTGCAAACTTCATTTCCTTGTAAAGGCGGAGCCAAGCAACGCGCAGCTGGACGCGCACACGCGCGCAGCACTGATAGAAACTTCAGTGCTGAAAATGGTATAACTCAATTGTAACATCAGTCAGTTTGAATATGTTTGAAGTTAATGCACTACAGAAATGATTACAGGTTCACTTAGACTTATATAGGGTCAACCATTTTTTAAGAGAGTATTAAACGTAACTAACCTCTTCCTTTGTCTTTTTGTTACATGCAGTCATTGAACCTTATGGATATGTTCCCTTTCGTTTTCATTTCCCGGAAGGATATGAAAAGCCCTGTGAGGATGTCGATCTTTTTGTAATTTGTCGTGGCGACTTAAGTGTGAGGCTATCATTTTTTTTTTATCATACTATATTTGTCTGTAGGCCTATTTGGAGAAACGTCGTGGTAGTTACCCTTTCCAATCCAGAACAGGTAACATAATGGGAGACGTTTTCCAGTCACCTTCGATCAAGGTAAGGTCCAATAATTAGAACGGGGAAGTCTGCTTTTTTGCGTGTTTTTTTAGTATTCTGAATGCCCACATTAAGCAATTTTTGCACGTACTTGAATAAAACAACGGAAAAAAAGGAAATTGAACTTTAAACGATTATTTTAGGTATAAAAGCACATTTTGCACAAAATGTTGTGTTATGTGCAACATGCACACGTCTTTTTTACTGGATACATCTACTATACTATGTTTCATATGACTAAGTGATCGTGTGCATCCACTAAAGATATACAATTAATGTGTGTTGTTTCTTTCTAGCAAGAAAACAGGGGAACCAATGACTTGCCCGTAACCACACCAATGCCTGGCAGGGCAATCCTACTTCCTCCTGTAATGTGCCCAACCGCCCCTGACCTGCCTGCTGTTTGCCACCCTACTCAGGAAGACCTGTGGCAACTACCCGGACGGCTACGTGAGTGGCCCTACGACAACACACACACAAACACTTATTATGCCTAATTTATGAACAAACAGCCCTTTCGATTGAAAATGTACATGTATTGACCCTTCATTTGAATTTCTCCCATCTCCAAAGCATTATGCCTTTCATTGCTATTGTGGTTGAACTGGGTCAAATGCTGTGTGCATTCCTCAGGTATAAACCCCTCTCTGTGGGATAAGGAGGATGTGGCACACTGGCTGCACTGGGCCCAGAAGGAATACGCTCTGCGGCGACCAGAGAGAGGACACTTTGAGATGAACGGACGGGCGCTGTGTCTGCTCACTAAGGAGGACTTCAGACGACGCTGCCCTAGTTCAGGTATGAGAGTGTTTACAAATATGACGTGAGTTCATGTGAGTGAGGAAAGAAGTGAATACAAAGACAGATAGAGATATATGTGCAGATGTTCATGAGATGATATCATCTTATTTCATTATTATTATCAGTAGTTTTTCTGTTTATTGTATTATAGTTTGATAGTTTGTTGGCACTAGGGGCACTTCACTCAGGTAGTTTTAGTAAGGTCGGTAATTGGGGTTAGTTATGAAGCTTGCGGTAGGACGGATGTTTTCTTTTTACCAAAACGAGAGAAAGCCAGAACAAGAAAGTCACAGGGAGCATTGGCATGACTTGGTTGTTGCTTGAATGGATTAAGCCTACCCAAATATCCAGTTTGTAAAGTGAACTTTCTTTTCTCTGCGTACAGCATTTCTTGATGCTGCATCAGTGGCCTTTTATGGACTTAAAAACTTGTGATTTGAGTCAACAGAACGCCACAACATCATCTTTATATCTCAACGCAGTTTTTGTATGTGTTTATGTTCACTGTGTAAACTCTCTTTACTCATAGGCGATGTGCTGTATGAGCTTCTACAGTGTGTGAAGCAGCAGAGAAGAGGTGTGGTCTCTGCCCCCCTAAAACCTTCCCATGGCCACCTCCTGCCAAACCCTCCCAGTCACATCCAACAACCACCTATCAGCCAACAGGACCTTCATTACAAAATCCAGGGGCCTCCACATACAGGTTCAATTGAGGCCACAGGTGAGTCTGTATGGCTATCTTATGTGTATTTGTGGAAAAAACAGTGCCCAACTAATTATACCAAGCACAGATAGATCAAACATACAGTGGTAACATTGATAAGACAGTTTCACTAAACAAAAGAGTGCAGGTAGGCAAGTGGTTTTGGTTGCTGAGCTGCCATCCATCCAAATGATGTTTAAAAAAAGATACTGATACTTTTACAATGTCAGTATTACACTTCCTGTAGCCCAACCTGCCATATACATACTTCATCAAGCAAACCTGGTGTTTTCAGTGAAGCAAGTTAGAGAGTGGGAGGATTGCCAGTAGGTGTGGTTTACCTGGAAACATCCATTAACCTGCCTCTCACCAGACCAGGGAAACTAGCCTGTTCTGATCTGTGGTTAGACAACTTCCTAAAACATAACGTTTTCACACAGCATTGCATTTTCTTCCAGCAAAAAATATTGCTCAATAATTCATTGGATAATTGTCTGGACATGCTGTAGAAAATGTACATTCCCTTTCAACACTCTACCCCTCCGCCACTCCTCCTTCTCCCCTCCCCCCGTTTCAGGTTGTACCACAAGTGCCTTGTTTACATGTCCCTCTGTGACCATCTCCAACATCAGCAAGCATTACTCACCCCACTACGCACATCTGGATACACATCCACAGCACACACACGCTGGTGAGTCACAGTACAACCCCCCCCCCCCCCCCCCCCCCCCCCCCCCCCCCCCCCCCCCCCCCCCCCCCCCCCCCCCTTGGTTATTGACGTCAGACTTCTTGATACATCCTGTTGTGATCAGTGTCCGTACCTGTTCCTGTGTTGTCCCAACACCAAGCCCAGGCTCCTCCCACAGTTCTTAGCAGAAGGGAGGAGCCTCTCAACCTGTCCAATCGGGAGAGAACACCGCCCCGCGAGGCTAACGGCAGGATCCCAGGTAGATGGAGATCATTAACTCAAAAGATTTGGTAGCTTTTGACTGTGAATGTATGGAAGTAGATTACATAAGTTACATACGACACAAGCTCAGTCATAGTCTTTTTTTTTGTGTGTGTGTGCATGCATGTTTCTAATAGAGTGCAGATTGCTGTGGGACTATGTGTACCAACTGTTATCTGACCAGCGCTACCAGGACTTTATCCGCTGGGAGGACCATGACAGGCTGGTGTTCAGGGTGGTTGACCCCAATGGACTGGCACGACTCTGGGGCAATCACAAAGTGAGTAGAGGGTCTGTCTGGTTCTTAGATGGAATGGATTGAGGAATAAATGAAATGTATAATCACAGCTCTTTCCAGAACCGAGCCAATATGACCTATGAGAAGATGTCCCGCGCACTGCGGCACTACTACAAGCTCAACATCATCAAGAAGGAGCCGGGACAGAAACTGCTCTTCAGGTAGCATGTACAATGCATCCGGAAAGTATTCACAGCGCTTCACTTTTTCCACATTCTGTATGTTACAGCCTTATTCCAAAATTGATTCTATTCTGGACATAATTAACCACAATGACAAAAGTTTGTTTAATATTTAATAGATTTGCAAAAATTAAGGACGAAAATTCACAGCCTTTGCTGAAGCACCTTTGGCAGCAATTAAAGCTTCAAGTCTTTTTGAGTATGATGCTTGGCACACCCATTTTTGGGGAGTTTCTACCATTCTTTTTTGCAGGCCCTCTCAAGCTCCATCAGGTTGGATTGGGAGCATTGGTGCACAGCTATTTTTAGATCTCTCCAGAGATGTTCAATTGGGTTCAAGTCTGGACCACTCAAGGACAATCACAGAGCCGTCCCAAAGCCACTCCTTTGTTATCTTGTGTGCTTTAGGTTGTTGCCCTGTCCGTCCGTCCGTCATCTGCCGCTTGTCCGGGGATCGGGTCGCGGGGGCAGCGACCTAAGCAGGGAGGCCCAGACTTCCCTCCCCCCGGCCACTTCCACCAGCTCTTCCTGGGGGACCCCGAGGCGTTCCCAGGCCAGCCGAGAGACATAGTCCCTCCAGCGTGTCCTGGGTCTTCCCCGGGGCCTCTTCCCAGTGGGACGTGCCCGGAACACCTCACCAGGGAGGCGTCCAGGAGGCATCCTAATCAGATGCCCGAGCCACCTCAGCTGGCTCCTCTCGACGCGGAGGAGCAGCGGTTCTACTCTGAGCCCCTCCCGGATGACCGAGCTTCTCACCCTATCTCTAAGGGAGAGCCCGGACACCCTGCGGAGAAAGCTAATTTCGGCCGCTTGTATTCGCGATCTCGTTCTTTCGGTCACTAACCATAGTTCGTGACCATAGGTGAGGGTAGGAACGTAGATCGACTGGTAAATAGAGAGCTTCGCCTTTTGACTCAGCTCCTTCTTTACCACGACGGACCGATGCAGAGCCCGCATCACTGCGGACGCCGCACCGATCCGCCTGTCGACCTCGCGCTCCATTCTTCCCTCACTCGTGAACAAGACCCAGAGATACTTGAACTCCTCCGCTTGGTTCAGGATCTCCTCCCCGACCCGGAGATGGCACTCCACCCTTTTCCGGTCGATTACCATGGCCTCAGATTTGGAGGTGCTGATTCGCATCCCAGCCGCTTCACATTCGGTTGCGAACCGCTCCAGTGAGAGCTGAAGGTCACGGCCCGATGAAGCCAACAGGACCACATCATCCGCAAAAAGCAGCGACCCGATCCTGAGGTCACCAAACCGGACCCCCTCAACACCCTGGCTGCGCCTAGAAATTCTGTCCATAAAGGTAATGAACAGAATCGGTGACATAGGGCAGCCCTGGCGGAGTCCAACCCTCACCGGAAACAAGTTCGACTTGCTACCGGCAATGCGGACCAAACTCTGGCACCGGTCGTACAGGGACCGGACAGCCCCGATCAGGAAATCCGGTACCCCGTACTCTCGGAGCACCCCCCACATGGGCCCCCGAGGGACACGGTCGAACGCCTTTTCCAAATCCACAAAACATGTGTAGACTGGTTGGGCGAACTCCCATGTACCCTCCAGGACTCCGCGGAGGGTATAAAGCTGGTCCACTGTTCCACGGCCAGGACGAAAACCACATTGCTCCTCCTGAATCCGAGGTTCGACAATCCGACGGACCCTCCTCTCCAGGACCCCTGAATAGACTTTCCCAGGGAGGCTGAGGTTGTTGCCCTGTAGGAAGATAAACCTTCGCCCCAGTCTGATTTCCAGAGTGGAGCCTCTGGAGCAGGTTCTCATCAAGGATGTCTCTGTACATTTCTGCATTTATCTTTCCCTCGATCCTGACTCGTCTCCCAGTTCCCGACACTGAAAAACATCCCCACAGCATGGTGCTGCCACCACCACGCTTCACTGTAGGGATGGTATTGGCCAGGGCATGGTTTCCTCCAGACATGACGCTTGGCATTCAGGCCAAAGAGTTCAATATTTGTTTCATCAGACCAGAAAATTTTGTTTCTCATGGTCTGAGAGTCCTTCTGGTGCCTTTGGCAAACTCCAGGTGGGCTTTCATGTGCTCTTTATTGAGGAGTGACTTTCGTCTGGCCACTAATAAAGGCCTGATTGGTGGAGTGCAGCAGAGATGGTTGTTCTTCTGGAAGGTTTTCCTCTCTTCACAGAGCAACACTGGAGCTCTGTCAGAATAACCATCAGATTCTTAGTCACCTCCCTGACTAAAGGCCATTGCACACTGAGTCCGAAATTCATATTCGAAATGTTCGCACGTTAAAAAATAAATACGACCTCACGTTATGTCAATCGCGCTTACACACTGCCTCTGAAACTTTCGTCCGTAACAAAAAAAAGTTTGGTTCGGGTTCAATTTTCTGCGTTTTTGCATCCTTAGCCAGCATTTTGATAGTTTTTTTTAAAATTCAGAGCCACCGAATGTTGAGGCTAGTGATTGCGAAAAAACGCATACGAAAATTTCGCACTCAGTGTGCAAGGGCCTTAAGGCTCTTCTCCTACAATCGCTCAACTCTAGGAAGAGTCCTGGTGGTTCTTCCATTTATGGATTATGGAGGCCACTGTGCTCGATTGGACCTTCAATGATGCAGACATTTTTCTCCACCCTCCCCCAGATCTGTGCCGCGATGCAATCCTGTCTCAGAGGTCTGCAGACAATTCATTGGACTTAATGGCTTGATTTGTGCACTGACATGCACTGTCAACTGTGCAACCTTATATAAACAGGTGTTCCTTTCCAAATCATGTCCAATCAACTGAATTTACCACAGGTGGACTCGAAAAATCTCAAAGATGATCAGTGGAAACAGGATGCACCTGAGCTCAATTTCGAGGGTTATGGCAAGGCTGTGAATACTTATGTACATGTCATTTTCTTGTTTTTTATTTTTAATTGATTTGTGAAAATTAAATTATTTTTTGAATTTTTAGGAAAAATTAAAAAGTGCTGTGAATACTTTCAGGATGCGCTGTGTACACACACTTTCCTTGACCCATTCTGCAGGTTTCTCAAGACTCCCCAGGAGATCAGGAGACACAGAGGTGACCGTCTGGATTCCACCGAGTCCCCGGAACACACACCATCTCTGAACGGAGCCTCGCCAGTACACACACCAGAACACATCTCTTCCAGACACTACATCATGCATGGTCTCGAAGTGTCCCCTGAGCCCTTGTCCCCCCAGTCTGACCCGGAGGCTTAGCGAAGACAACTCCTGTCACAGAAATGACTACATACAATGTACTGCACTATAAGCAAGCTTTGCTTTTTCTGCTAAACTAGTCATCGGTGCTGACTTACCTGATGAAACTTCAACAGAACACTACAACACTAACATTGAGGAAAGGATCAAACTGTCAATGCCATACCAACTCACTGGTGTTTCACTTTAAACCTGCTTACATTATTGTGACTTACACCAAGTCTCAAGGTTATTTTCAACAAAATGTATTACGTGAAGTAGAAACCACTTTACTTTCATCTCCTCAGATAAACACAGAAAGCATGATCAGTTGGATCACTGCTTAAACCACAGGTGGCCATTGAAATTAGATGTTTAGGTCAGTGCTTTCACCTGATGAATACATATACACAATGTATTCTTAGTGTGTGAGAGATATGGACAGTGCTTTCTGATATTTGAGGATTTGTATTTTTTGAATTTATACTGTTTCACTTTGATGACTTAAGATTACAAGCCAAGATTCATTGCTTAATCCTTCAATGTTTAAAACAATGTTCAATACTCTTCCTTATTTAGAAAATACTGAAATGAAAATCACTTTCCAATTTTCTAACATCCTAAAGTGTAATTACTATGATTTATGTGTTTAAATTAAGTTTGTGGCTACAGAACATATTTTATAAAGCTGCAATACCAACTGCATATCATCCCATTTGCTTCCTTATTTCATGAGATAAACCTAAACTGTGGGGTAGTTTCTGGAAGTTCCCATATTTGGACCTTTAATAATATTAACCCAAAGGACTTGGTAAATAATAATGAAGGCAGTGTTGGGTGTAACGCGTTGCAATGTAACTTAATTCAATAATTAATTCAATTGAATAAGTAACGCGTTAAGTTACTCGTTACCTAAGAAAAGTAGTCTGACTACTGCGACGCGTTACGTTGCGACGCGTTACGTTGCGACGCGTTACGTTGCGACGCGTTACGTTGCGACGCGTTACGTTGCGACGCGTTACGTTGCGACGCGTTACGTTGCGACGCGTTACGTAACAGTAGTCAGACTACTTTTCTTAGGTAACGAGTTACTTAACGCGTTACTTATTCAATTGAATTAATCCGTTACTAGTTCCTTGTTCAAACAAGTAACGCGTTACTTAAACCCGTAAGACCCGCCTGGTGGTCCCACCGCTTAAGACCGCCCGGTCCCAACACAAGCTCTTCTCCTGCCTGGCCCCCCAGTGGTGGAATCATCTCCCCACCTCCATCAGAGACACAGACTGTCTCTCCACCTTCAAGAGAAGGCTCAAGACGCACTTGTTCCGGGAGTACAACGATACTTAGGAATGGTTTGTTGAACCCAACGCTAGTTTCCTCAAGGATCACAATGACTCTTGCTTAGACTGTTGCTCTTGTTGGTTAGTGGTAACTGATTTAAACTGTTGTATTATATCTAATCCTATTTTTATTGCTTTCCTACAGGTACACTTGCACTTAGAGATTCATGTTGTGTAATTGTAATTTGCTTACATGCTTACATGCTCTTATGGTTTCTTCCCTTTAGCACTTATTTTTGGTTGTTTACAATGTGTACTTCTGTTTTTGGCTACCTGCAATGCTTTGGGGCTATCTTGTTGTTATTATCAGTGACCTATGCACTTTGTAAAGCTCTCTCTTGGAAGTCGCTTTGGATAAAAGCGTCTGCTAAATGAATAAATGTAAATGTAATGTAAGACCCCTTGTTGTAATATTACAACGTCACCTTTAGCTCTCCAAAGATTCATTTTTTTTGGTTGAAAGATCACATATTCATAGACATTGGGTCTTATTGTATTGCCTTGCAATGCCATTGGACACTTAATGTGTATGTAGATCTGGCTATAAGGCCATGAACTCAGTCCACCAGCCAACTTTTCTGGAAGCGAATCTCGTTGTTTAATTTGACTGGATATATCAACATTGAAGTAAGTAAATTCCATGAAATAATTTTTTGGGTGATTGTTAGAATATGTAGTTCATGCAAATACTAAGTTACTGTGGAATGTATGCATCACATTTGATTTTCAGCTTGTTCCGCTTTGTTGTAATTTTACAACGTTGGGTCAAAATGGTAGCTAAAATAGCACCTTGCACTCTACATGGAGACATTACACTTCTCGAATGATCAGATACAGAATACATACTTACAGAAATATAATGTATTTGATGATTCACACTTTACAAATGGGTTATTTGTTATAATTTTCAGTTTAGACCAGATTTGAAGATTTCTAAATCACTGTTATTTCCATGTTAGCAGTGAAATATAGTCAACAGTTTTTTTAAATCTGAACTTTGCTTGTTTGCCCAAATATTTGCTTGTTGCACATTACATTTACATTTATGCATTTAGCAGACGCTTTTATCCAAAGCGACTTCCAAGAGAGAGCTTTACTAAAGAGCATAGGTCACTGATCATAACAACGAGGAGTCCCAAACATTGCAAGCAGCAAAAACATGAAGCATACATTGAAAAAAAAACTAAACAAGTGCCAAAGGGGAAGACCAATAAGAGCATTTAGTTATAAAAGTTACAAATTAAAAAGAACATGAACCACAAAAAGTGCAGGACTGTACCTGTAGAAGAACAATGAGCAGTAAAGCAGATACTGGAATGCGGAGTCAGATGGCTGAGCGGTGAGGGAGTCGGGCTAGTAATCAGAAGGTTGCCGGATCGGTTCCCCGCTGTGCCAAATGACGTTGGGCAAGGCACTTCACCTTACTTGCCTCGGGGGGAATGTCCCTGTACTTACTGTAAGTCGCTCTGGATAAGAGCGTCTGCTAAATTACTAAATGTAAATGCTTTGGAGGATGGTTGTTTAGGGACAAGAGTAAATATTTTGGAATGTGGAGGTTGCAACAATGCATTGTTCTGGGACAGGTGTGAATGGTCTGCAATATGGGGATGTCTGGGGGGTTGTATCTTCCTTTTAGAATGTTAAGTAGAAAGCACATTAGGCTAGCCAGACTGTATTGAGTGCCTTCAGTGGAATGTACTGCATGAATAAGATTAATTTGCATTGGAATTAGGTATACTTGAAAATACACTAACTATTATTTCCATTTCAGAATGACACTAGCAAGGAGAGTTTACTTCAGTATGCATGATGTCATTGATGCTATCCAAAATGGAGAATGTGATGTTGACATGGAATCAGACACCAGTGATTCAAGTGATGGGGAGGTGGTTGAAAATGTTGAGGAAGTGGAAAAAGAGAATCAGAGACCCACTGATTGTCCAACTAATGATGATGGTAAGGACTAACCCAAGCCAACCAAACCCCAACATATGTGCTGTCAAGTGGTATGACAACAGGGCAGTCACACTTGTGTCATCCTTTGCTGGTATTGATCCTGTGCTAAAGATTCAACGCTGGAACAAAGCCACCAAATCCTATATTGAAGTTGAGAGACCTCATATTGTGGGTGCATACAACAAATACATGGGCGATGTGGATTTGTTGGACTCATTTGGACCCAAATACAAGTTCCTCATGAAATTGCGTCGCTGATACAGTTACATCTTCTGGTACACTTATCATTGCTGTGATCAACGCTTGTCTCCTATACAAACGGGACTGCAAGGCTCTCAATATTCCCAAGAAAAAGATGATGAACAGGAGACAACTGGCTTCCTCTCTCATCCTGACAAACACAGCTGTCAACACACCAAGGAGAGGGCGGCCATCTTCAGCCAGTGGGAGCCCTTTGACGTCGATAACTGTGACACCTCAAAGACCTGTGACTGCTAAGAAGAGACCATCCTCAGGTAATGGGGGTCCACCAAATGGGGTTCCAGCCAAGAGGGCATGTGAACCACCAACGGATGTGCGCAGGGACATGGTCGCACATTTCCGGTGAAGACAACAAGAGGACGTTGCAGACAAGGCATAAAGGGATATTCTAATATGCTCTGCAGAAAGTGCAATCTCCGTCTCTGCTTTTCAGAAGAAAGGAACTACTTTTGGGACTACCATTACACGTGAACAATGGACCCCGGGGTCTTTGAAGTTTTCATTCTGTTTTGATAATATTTATCTAGTTTATTTTTATTTTTTTAAATTCTGATTAATCTAAATATGACTGTTAGGTGATAGTGCTATGTAAGCAATCCATACTCAAAATTAACCATTAGTTGTTTTGTGTATTTGTTCTGACAGTATGAGAGCAAATGCTGAAATTCTGCAACAAACTAGGCCCAACGTTGCATTATTACAACGTTTCCCTAAAAACGTACAAAAACATATATTTTTTATAAATCCTTAATTATCTTCATCTGAAGACTCTTACAACATCTGACCTAAAAAAATATGTATTAATTATTTTTATGTTTGGGTCTTACAGGATAAATTATTTTTTTTAGTCGCGAGCCCTGAGCATGTAGCTAAAAGTCTAGCAAGGTTGAGGATACTTTTCGCTAGGTACCTACGAAAACGTCTGCTAGACAGGTGGGTTCCCATTCGTTCTTTTGGTGAGCAGTCTCACGAGCCCAATTTCCCCGGCGTCATGGAGCCAGCTTAATAGTTATTTAACTTTCATGTAGGCTACAGTAAGGTTGCCAACCGTCCACAATTGTCCGGGACATCCCGAATTATGGGTGATTTAGATTTGTCCCGTCAGGGACAGCTCCAGCCCCGTATTCCAATCACAGCCTCACCGGACAATAGGCTAATAGGCTACTGTAAACGCGCAAAAACTCACGCAAACGTTGCTATGAGACACGGTTGTTGCTTGTTGGTGACAGTTTGTGTGAACTGGCCACTGGTGAGGTGAGCATTATTGTGTGTCAAAAGGAGAAACTTGTAATAATTGTCTATTACTATGAACAACACATCCAAGCGAGTAGCTATTAGTGGTTTGCCAAAATTACACAGAAATTACAACCCGTTCTCATTCCCAAGTCGTCAAATACCGACGCTTTGTCACGGGTTGGAAATTAATAGGTTTATGGCTAATGAAAGCTTGCGATATCCGTTCTTGTTAGTCAGCTGTTGGTGCGCGCGCATGTGCGTGTGCGCACCTGGAAGAAAGCGTCCCTCATTTGGGGTTAGGTTTGCCAACCGTCCCGATTTGTCCGGGACATCCCGATTTATGGGTGATTTTGATTTGTCCTGTCCGGGACAGCTCCAGTCCCGTTTTTCAATCACAGCCTCGCCGGCCAGTATTCATATTCAGTGAACTGCGAACAGGTGCGCGTGTCAGAAGGGAGCGCGAGTGCATTTGAAATATTAACGCAAAGGGCCTTGCATCACCAGTGCAGACCACCATCAGAAGCTGAAAGCACTCCTGGCCTCGGCGATTTACCTGACTGAATTTGGTGAATGATGGTTTCATAAATTTTTTATATTTTCTGGTATATCTAAGTTAAGTTACCCAGGAGCTCTGTTGACATAGACTTAGCTAACGTTAGCTACAACTTGATTCATTGAGTCATTGAACACATGAGGAGAGAACGCAACGTTAGCCAGCTAGCTAATTTTCCTAAAGTAACGCAAAAGTAACCTAACGCCTTACTCTCTACAGCAAGTAACTAAGTAACGTAACTAGTTACTTTACAAGGAATGCAACTAGTAACTGTAATTAGTTACTTTTAAAAATAACGTTACCCAACACTGAATGAAAGTGAAAGAGTTTATACAGTCTTTGTTAATAATTTGGTATCATCTTGGAGCTTATTTAGCATTGTTTTCATTGGCTAACAAAGTCAAACAAACCTTATATTTTCCATAATTCAAACAGAATCTGTACAAACGATTAGGTTCATAATCATTCACAACACTTAACTCTCAGACAGTAAAATCCAAACAGCTCTTTACGACAGGCAAATCTATTCTTACATATCATTGAAAATAAACAATTTGTTTTGGAGAATTCTCTTATTTCAAAGTACTTCAGTCCATTTGAAGCAATGCGTCTAAATCTAAAACATGATTTCAGCCATCTAATTTCCAAAGAGGTCCAGGCATGTGCCAATAGGTTGATTTAAGTACAGAGTAGTCCAACCTAGTCGGCCTGAAAACTTTAATGCACAGGCCCTATGATTAGATTAGGACGACACAGGTGCGATATTTAGGATTTACAAATGCTCTCAATAATATGTTTGAGAATTCCGTCAGAAAAGATAAGGACTTTCCATTTTGTAGCTACGAGTCCCAGCCTAAGCAGTCCAAGGCCACAGATCCTATGTTGGAGCTCATCTGTCCATTCTCCATGATTGAAGGCCACCAACGGTACACAGCTTCACTCGTCAGTGAAGTGGATGACGTCGTACTGGATTCCTTGCTGCTGCAGCTGCTGCAGTTGTTCTGGTGTGGCCTCCGTGTAAACTGTCTGGGTCTGGCTCATGGCTGCGTCTGCTACACACACAACCCCGGAGAGAGTGAGAAAAGGACACATGAAATTTGAAGAACACTTAGTTCAACTTTAAGTTTTTGTTTTTGTTTTGCACCTTTTGAGACATTCCAGATAGCCTAAACCAACAGGAGAGCAAGCCAACCTAATGCAAAAAACGCTTATCACACTTTTTGCAATGACTGATGCAAACGTATTATGCACCATATTAGACAACTTAAATGAAAGTTGATAATTTGAGGTCATGTTCATTCTTTACACCCTTATCAACCTTTGACAAGGAATCACAGATTTGAGTTCAAATTGAGTTGAGTTTCATCTATCGAATAGTAGTCATACAAAGACGAGAAAGTTGTGAGAGCTATAACCTTAAACTGTTGTAATAGTGACTGTATGGAGTAAATAAATCACAAACTGAGTCCTCATAGTTCTAGAACAGGAGGGAGTCGTGACTGTTCTTCTTTGTTCTAGAAAAGCAAGGAAGAGTGACAGCTCTAACCTGACACTGCAGAATGGGCCGCAGTCTCCAGGTCCTCAGGGCTGACTATCTGCTGCTCAGAGCTGATGGGTAAATAACGAATCTGTCCATCATGGCTCAGGGCAATCTATACACACAGACACACACACACAGGGATTGTAGGCACTAAACATTAGTCATGGCACTACACACGTTACAGCCAAAAGCACCAATGCCTTGCCTGTGAAACACATATTGCCAATGCACATTTCAGGCCTTCATGATGATGTAGCTTCCAGCGGGGCTTGGAGCATGACAGAGTAGCGCAACTTGGTTCAATAGATTTTCGACATACGGCCATAGAGTATATCGACTGAATTTACATGTAATGTTCATCTATGAATATGGATTGATTTAACGATTGCGTTCACAAGGTTTCCCACAGATTAGAAAGCAATTTGTGGCGGGGGGTTGTTTCATGTCAGACCAAGTGGAGGGGGTCGGGGGGAGTTAAAAATAATTCCTTTGTTAATACTTTGTTACACAGAACTTTATTATATTAAATATTAATCCTAAATGCTTCACACCTTCACAAAATCAACAAACAAACAAACAATTTCTGCATATGCAGGTAGCAACGCTAGTACTAAATAACTATTTAACTAGTCGGCTCCATGACACCGGGTAAGTAGCTAGGGCTCCTGAGAAAGCTCACCAAAAGAACGAAGGGGAACGGCGTATGTATGCATCGTTGCTAACGTGTGCGGATGTTGTGACTGTGTGTGTGTATGTGAGAGAGACGCGTGAGGGACATAGAGACGGAGGAAGAGCAGGGAAAGGGAATGCAGCTTAACGAATACGCTGCGTGTTTTAGCCTAAAGAGATTCTTTTTTACAAACCGCAATATGTGGCGGCCGGTGGTGACTCTGTGGTGCACCGCAACTAATTAATCTATTTGTGGGAAACACTGCGTTTGTGTGCCAGCTCACCTGCTGTTCCTGGAGGAAGGTACCATCATGCTCATACTGGATAATCTGTCCATCTGGCATCTGTTGAGATAAAAATACATCCTTTCATCACAAACTATTTTACTATGGTCCACCATAGACTAGACGTCATTTGGCCCACTTTTGTAACCTTCACAATAATGATTGGCGATATGCACTTCCCTCCCTCGTCACTTCCCCTCACCCCACCCACCTGTATGTGGTTGCCGTCTGCCACCACTACATACTCCTGTGGGATCAAGTGCTGGACTCCGTCTTGAGAAATGATGTACTGGACCTGGCCGTGGTGCATAAAAGAAAAAAAGTTATAACACGGTTACGTGAAAGTGACACAGGTAGAGGATTGTTCCAACTGTTCTATCCCAGACTGGTCACGTCTCTCCTGAGTGAAAGTGTCGTACCTCCGTCACCTGGTTGTCTCCCGTCATGAGGTGCTGTATGGTCTGGCCGTCCACAGTGGTTATCTGCTGGATGTAGCTGCCCTCCTCCTGCAATTCAACGTACGTCAGCACATGATGTACACTGTCCATCAAACTTAAACGAACTACAGGCAGTATCTCAAACTGTTTCCACGTTCCAGTGCCATCTTTACAGTACACACTTTCACTGTGGTTTAGATCTGGGGTGTCAAACGCTGGCCCGCGGGCCAGTAACGCAGTGGTGGGCTGTCAGGGCCAGCAAGCCCTTTTCAGCTGGCTTCAACACTATCAGAAAGTTATCTTTAGCCTAGAAAACTTACAGTAAAGAATACACGTTATTTCCATCACGGTCTCCTGTCCGATCATTACTTAGTTGTATGAGTATTGAGTGTGCTACACAACAAAATTGGCGACGAGGATGAGATGTTCTCACGTTTGTGTTGATTATTTTCTGGAAAAGTCTGAGTAAAAAATAAATAAATTCACGAAGAAAACGAGGAGGTAGCTAGTGATGAATGAAGCTAGCAAGCCTCCAACGGCTTGTCAGCGAGAGTGAAAAAGGACAGTGAGTAAAAGTGAGACGATGGCTGCACTGATTGGCAATATAGGACAATTTGAGGAATCTGTGGCACAATGGAGTTCATACACAGAACGTTTTGAGTACTTTGTGTTAGCCAATGGAATCGCAGCAGATGTGGTTGTGCCAACGTTTGACTGTCATGGGAGGAAAAACTTTCAATCTACTGCGCAGCCTAGTAACACCTGAAAAACCTGGTGACAGAGGTTATGATGAAATAGTGGCTATCTTAAAAGCACATTATTCTCACAAACCACTTATCATTGCTGAGAGATTCAGATTCCACAAGAGAAATCAAGAGGAGGGGGAGTCAATCTCACAGTTTGTGGCTGTACTGAAACAGTTATATGAACACTTTGAATTTGGACATTTTCTAAATGACACTATACTTGATAGGTTAGTGTGTGGCATGCGCAGTGGGGCAATTCAGAAACGCGTTTTGACTGAGAGTAACTTAACTTTGCAAAACGCAATAGAACGAGTATGAGTACTTCAATGGAAATGGCAAACAAAGATGCACAGCAGCTAAGTACATCAACCCAAGTATATAAGGTGTCTACGGATTTCAGACACAAAACTGTAGGTGGTAAGCCATGCTATCGCTGTGGGAAAACAGGTCACCAAGCAGAGGAGTGTTGGTGCAAAGACCTAGACTGCAGAAGTTGTGGCTAAGGTCACATTGAGTGTGTGTGTAAAAACAAAAAGGGACAGTCAACCAGAAATACTGAACAAAGGAAAAGTAATTTCAGGAAGTACAAAAAGGGAGTGCACAAACTGGATCACACAGAAGAAAACCAAAGTGACACCCCATCTGAAGGGGAAGAGTCTTTGCATTTGTTGTCTTTTTCAGATGATGGGCATGGATGCTGGGTTACACCGCTACTGGACGGAAAGGCAGTACGGATGCAAGTGGACACAGGAGCAGCTGTATCCTTAGTGTTTGAGGTTGTAAACAAAGAGAAACTACATCACCTTACGCCACGGCCAACGAAGATCACCCTGAAAACGTACACTGGTGAGACTGTACCAGTGAGAGGTATCGTGACTGTCACAGTGAAGCTCAACAAACAGAAGGTAAAGCTACCACTCAACATTGTGAAGGGCAGTCAGCCAGCTTTGCTAGGACGCACGTGGCTGGAAAAGATCAAATTAAACTGGCAGGAAATTCATATGGTTGCAAAAGTTGAGGACATAAACCTACAAGGAATATTGAAAAAACATGCTGAAGTGTTCAAGGGAGAACTTGGAAGTATGAAGGACATAAAAGTTAAATTGACAGTGAAACCTAACAGCAAGCCCAAATGTTTCAAAGCCAGGCCCGTCTCATACGCCAAAAAGCCAAAAGTTGAAGCTGAACTAAACAAACTGGTCAAGAGTGAAGTACTGGACCCAGTAAGTGTTAGTGAATGGGCTACACCAGCAATCCTACCATGCAGAATATATTGGCCATATGAAACACCAAAATGAAAAAAATTGCATGTTTGGGGCCACCCACGTGGCCAGAATTGTGGCAAATGCAACCATGCCCATAAAAAATAATTTCATTAGTTTTGATGAGGTGTACAGGTGAGTACTATACTATGCAAAGGAAAAGTAATATTGTTTCTCTGAACAAAGGAGCACATAGGGATGATTGACAGCTATCACTCACCCCATTTCTGCTTTGTAGAACTTTTGAGCCCTCCTTACCTGTGCATACATCGCATGCTTCAGCGCTGTAGAGAATCTCACCTCTTCCTCTTTCTCTTCCATGTCACTATACTGTATCTAAACTCACATTACCCTTTTAGGGGGTGTCTGCGGACATCACTGACACACAGTAGCCTACCCCTCTCGGCAATTAGGCACCCCTTTAGGCATTGGCCAGCTACCAAGCCAGACATGCTTAGTATCAACGCTCCATTTAAAACATGCTTTTTAGCGCTCCCTATCAAGCACTGAATTCGTGAATTTGAAATTGTGTTTTGCAAATTAAATGTAGTATGTCTGGTCTATGCATTGTATATAATTGAGTCTAATGCATTTAATGGATTTGTGTATGACTGTTGCACCAACTGGACATGTTATATTAACATATACATTCGTTCCAGATGTGCAGTAGTCAATAATGGGATGTGGGACCAGGTGAGGGTCGACCATGGAAAGGAGTTTTACCTGTGCCTGTACCATACCTGTCAACACTCCAGTTTTACCCGGGAGTCTCCCGTATTTCACACCTATCTCCCGCCCCCCTCCCGTTTTTTTATTTCTCCCGTGAAACTCCTGTAATCTGTATGGCCCAAACCTTGTTATATTAATAATCACATCAATATATTGTTCCAAGGTTGTCCAGTTGCCAGATCTTGTATGAAACGCATCCTACTCACATAATACATTTACAATTTTCAACCCATTTGTGACCTCAACCTGGCAACCTACAACCCAGTTGCGCTGTTGATATCTGCGCAGGTAGACGGGAGAATTTGAATAGTAGACGGGGGAATTGGCAGAAATGGCATTAAAATTCTCAGGTTACGGCGAAGAAAAAGTAAATATGCCTGCAAATTTGTGTAACGCAGCACAATAAATCACAATGGCACAGTCCCGCTGCGGAGGCATTCAAGGGCACGCCGATTTCGAGCTTTATTTCAATTATTCGAGCTCTGTCTCTGACACCCCCCCCCCCCCCCCTTTCTGAAGTGTCCCGGATTTAACTACTCAAATGTTGACAGGTATGGCCTGTATATGCAGGAAATCCCCCGAAAAACAATGAAGCCTTGCAGCCATCTTGTACTCTAGATGCGCCTGCACCTCCAGGTTTCCACCAGAATTGCACGATCAAAATATTACAATAACGAAACAATCAAAAACTTCATTTTCCCGTTTTTCAGTTTTGGTTTTGAAACAAAAACCGCTACAGAACTAGTGATTTCTGTTGATCTTTTCCCGTTTTCCGTTCTGGTTTAAAACTGAAAAAACAATTTACAAGTTTTTTTTTCGGTTTTTCCGATTTGGTTTTGAAACGGAAAAATGAAAGAACGAAGGGTACACGGATAAGCTAGCAATGCAGCAGTTGTGTTCCTTATCTGACAAGGTGACACGACTCCATCTGAAATGCACGTAGCTAACGTGAAATTAATACAGTTAATCGCACTATAGCGATTTCACTATGTTGGCAGGGTGCACAAACACTAAACTTGCTGCATTTGCATAGCTAGCAAACAAACCGATGGAGCAAACATTAGCTAGCAGCTATTCCATTTGGCGTTGTCAAAAGATGGAAACTTTGCTATTGTCAATTTAATCCAAGATCAGCACGGATATTGCAGTTATTCAAAATCCATTTGCCATGGTTAGCTAGCGATACTGAACAGAACTATTAAAGCAATATAGTATGAGTGCGAGTGGGGTTGGTAAGGGATATACCACGGGTGGTGTTCGGCCGTAGCCACGAGGCCTGAGGCCATCCGTATTGTACTATATTGCTTTTATAAAACAATTTTACAGTCAACCAATTAACATTTAAACACAGCTATTGATAAAAAATTTTATATTTTTGTTCCTCCGCAACGAAAAAACAGTTCCTGTGTCAACATCAGCCGAGCTACAGTATTAGCCCAAAAGCTAACGTTATGCTAACAATATTCAAAGGCGAAAACATTGTGTACGGTTGACAAACAGTAAATATAATTTTACAGTATGTTTGAGAAGAAGATTTACTAGCTAAGCAGCCATGTCACTATCCCAAAATCAATATCGATAATATATATATACAATAAGATTGTCACGGACAATATCGGCCATATACTAGTACTAGGCTACAGTACGGCCACAGCCTGTGGAGCGAGTTGAATAGAAAATGGATGTGAGATGACCGCATCAACGTTGACATTTTCTCCAAACAGTAATTATAATTTGACAGTATGTTTAACAACAAGACTAGCCAGCTATCGAGCCATGTCATTGTCCCCAAATAAAATCTAGATTTTTAAGAAGAAAATAATCGGCCATCGGCTGCTACTACTGTCGTGTTGGCTGCAGCCTGTCTGCAGTAGATTGACTAGCGAGGTGAATAGCGAATGGGATGTGAGATGAGCGGTTACGTGACACTGACACACTACATTAAAAAAAGTAACATTTTTCTAATAGGTTAGAATAGATATTGAAGTCACTCATTGTTGTAAATACAAGTTAGCTTGTTAAAGTCTTTCAAAATTGTAAATAGAGGCTTTGACTCGTCCCCGTTGTTATCGTTACTTATTTGTATCAACGCAAATGTTTCATGCGGAGTGATTTATTATTGGAGTGAAAAGTCAGAGTTAGGTTGTTGTGGGATAATTCAACTCATGGAACGTCTCTCGTCCAATCAGAAACAGCTAAATAAGTAGATAAACCCAATTGTTTTATAATTAAGCAATAAGCCCCAAGAGGCCGTGTTTTGTGCTGATTTTAGAACAGGTAAGGGGAGTTGTTATGCTTTTCTAAAACTACTACTAAAAATATTTGATATGGTGTCATAAATAAAAACAATTAGAAACAAAATAGTTTAATAATAAACCGTCATTCTTCCGCCACTACAAAATACGTATAGTTCCTACATAAATCGTTGCCACGCGACAGCCAGATGGACACATTTGCCGTTCCTTACGGTGGGATAAAAGTCGATGCGCAGTAATATGGAATCTTAAAGAATGTTATGAGGACAACCTGTAAGGTTATGCTGGATTTTACAACGGCATGGAACGCGATATAAGCGCGATATAAGCGATATAAATAAAATTAGTATGGAAACAACCAGTTTTAGAAACTATATTCTACCATTGTCATAATCTTAAATGGTCTCGTTGCAAAAGCTAAATCGTCTCTAGGGACTTTGAAGCACCTGTGAGTCGATCTTGAGTAAACTGGCGATAGCAAAGATGATGGCAAATACCACACAAACGGAATTGGGGCTCGCTAGCTCTGCAAAGTCAGCTATTCTGGGAAGACAGCCAATTTAAAACCAAAACATGAATTATATTAATATGACAAAAGGTTGCAGTTTGCGTTGTGTAAAGGGTGAACATACAGCTGTCAATCCTTGTCAATGCAATCTGTTTCACCTTTACTAACTGTTTAGCTACCTGGTAGATTGAAGCCTATTCTAGAAGAATGATAATAAATGATAGAAGCTCATCTCCTACTGTAAATAACCTGCACATTGTGTGTGTGGCCAGCATGGTAGAAAAATTGCAGAAAAAAGAAAGATGGACATCAGATTATTTCAGGACACCAAAACGCAAAGAAAGAACCCTAGTGGCCTAATCTCAAAGACTAGTTGATCAAATGTTCATAAAAATGATGTGAAATGTGCTAATTGAATGTTTATAAATGATGCCATTAGGCAGAGGAGGCACCAGATGACAAACAGACAATAGAACTGCAGGTAGGCAGGAACAGACTGGCAGAGACAGGGGGTCTCAGGTAAGTTTGTTGAGTCTCTTGTTTGGCAACATGACGGGTTCCCTTCTTTAGACTTGTAAAATAGGGACATCATTGGACAATGCCATGGATGCCCCCACTCTCTACTTAAACTGGTGACTGCACCAAGATTAGTTTGAGGCAATGGTATTGTTGTTGTGATTAATTGTGTAGTATTGGGTACTGGTAGTTAGGAAGATGGCAAACACCTTATGTCTTTACTAGGAGACAGACTGTGAGTCAGTGGTGTGGTAAAAGGGAAAGAGCCAGGTAGAGACTTTAGACGACAGTGTCATAGCCTTGGCAGGACCGGGGGTCAACCTTTTTGCCAGCAGCACCAGTATAGGAGACAATTGCACAGCACTGTGTAGTCACTTCAGTGGTGGCACAGAACCATATCAGCCACACCCACAATTTATAGAACCGCAGACTCTTGCCAACAAAGTGTTGACACTTCAAGAGAAATGGTTTTGCGATTTTCCCCGACTTTATGATGGTTCAATTGAGATTGTTTTAGATGAAACCGCACCATGCCCATTGTAATTACATAAAACTGCACCCATACAGTGTACAGTACATACTGGCCTTTCTTGGTATTGCTGGTTGTAAATACTGTACATAAAACTGCACCCATACAGTGTACAGTACATACTGGCCTTTCTTGGTATTGCTGGTTGTAAATACTGTACACCTGCATTCATACTTGACTGATAAAAAACACTACTATAACTACATTTGAACAAGTTGAGACAACCCTTCAGTTATTAATTATTAGTTATGTTATAATTATGGTTCCTCAATATACATTTAACATATTACAATGTAGGCTGTGTTACAGCAATCATTTTGGTGTCCCCCTCAGAAATTGCTCTTAAGAAAATGTCATATAATTGTCCCCCTCAAAGTTGATAGCAGATTTTCGCCACTTCCAAATTTCTCAAAACCCGAAGATCAATAAGGTCCGAGCTTATCCATACCGCTATCGAGACTAGGTAATATAATGTAACTGTAGGGCTGTTTTGGCAGCCCCTTTGTCACTGGTCACCCAGACACTCGTCTGGGACAGTTGTTGATTTGCATGAATGCTAAAATGACAATCACACCTTAATGACACCTCTGGAAAGGTTAAAAGTTGTGTTCTTGTAAATATCGTTCTAAACAGCTTTTACTGTCATGTTGGATATGCTTTTGTTTCTTATTTTATGTATTACATTCTAGTAATAATTTTAACACTGTAACATGTACATGTACAGGGTTTACAGAGTTTGTGCCTGCAGCAGACCAACATGTGTTTAACATATTCCCTTGTCTTGCAAGGGCACCACTTGGTCTACTGCAGCCTTGATTAATGATCCAATTTGAATTTGTATGCGTTAGACAACTTTTCAATCATGTGACCGGTGTCCCCATTTTAGTCATTTCGGCTACGCAGACGTGGAATCCGAAAAGTGCTTCCAAGTTTTTTCCTCTCCAACGTACGTTCACTGTGCAATAAAATGGACGAACTTCAGCTACTGATGGTGAAAAACAGAGACTTTCTTTCAGCTTTGGTTTTGTGCTTTACGGAGACATGGCTGTGCGATTTGATCCCGGACACCACCTTACATCTGGCAGGCTTTCAACTCATGAGAGCTGATCGGGACACTGCACTCTCTGGCAAAACCAGAGGCGGTGGTATTTGTTTTTACATCAAAAGTGTCTGGTGTGTAGATGTGACAGTGATTCTGCAACATTGTTCTCCGGATCTGGAATCATTTTTTATAATCTGTAAACCTTTTTACTCGCCACGAGAATTTGCGTCGCTCATTTTGGTCGGAGTTTACATGGCGCCGGGTCCACAGGTTAAAGAGGCCCAACGCACGCTCGCCGAACAGATTCTGAGTGTGGAGCGAGCAAACCCGGATTCCCTTGTTATTGTACTCGGCGACTTTAACAAAGGTAATCTCAGCCACAAACTCCCTAATTATAGACAATTCATCAAATGCCCAACCAGAGAAGAGAACCCTCTGGATCACTGCTACACTACAGTCAGTAGAACCTACCACGCCGTCCTTCGTGCAGCACTGGGCCACTCTGACCATACCATGGTCCATCTGATTCCTGCATACAGGAATTAAAGCTCTGTAAACCTGTTGTGAGGACATCAAAACAGTGGACCAGTGAGGCTATGGAGGATCTGCGGGCGTGCTTGGACTGTACTGACTGGGATATGTTCACAACTGCTACCAATAGTCTGGATGAACTCACTGAGGCTGTGACATCATACATCAGCTTCTGTGAGGACTGCTGTATACCAACACGCACCAGGGTGAGCTTCAACAACGACAAGCCCTGGTTCTCAGCAGAGCTGAGAAGGTTGAGGTCAGAGAAGGAGGAAGCTTTTAGGAGTGGAGATAGAGACAGATTCAAGGAGTCAAAGAACAGGTTTAGCAAGGCGGTGAGAGAGGCTAAACGACTGTACTCTGAGAAACTGAAGCGTCAGTTCTCTGCTAACGACTCTGCTTCTGTCTGGAGAGGGCTCAGGCAAATCACCAACTACAAGCCCAGAGCCCCCCACTCCACCAACGACTCCCGCCTGGCCAACAACCTGAACAAGTTCTACTGCAGATTTGAAAGACAATTGGAAAGTCCTGAACTACCCCTTCCCATCCAGGAGGCCTCCCCCCTCCCCCCTCTACTGTGACGACTCTCCATTCAGGAGGGGGAAATTAACAGACTTTTCAAGAGGCAGAACCCTCGCAAAGCAGCTGGGCCGGACTGTCTCTCCTGCCACCCTCAAGCACTGCGCTGACCAGCTGTCTCCTGTGTTCACAAACATCTTTAACACCTCCCTGGAGACATGCCATGTGCCAGTCTGTCTCAAGTCATCCACCATCATCCCTGTGCCCAAAAAGCCAAGGCCAACAGGACTTAATGACTACAGACCCGTCGCCCTGACCTCTGTGGTAATGAAGTCTTTTGAGCGCCTTGTGCTGGTACACCTCAAATCCATCACAGACCCCTTCCTGGACCCACTGCAGTTTGCCTACAGAGCCAACAGGTCGGTGGATGATGCCGTTAACATGGCCCTCCACGTCACCCTACAGCATCTGGACTCCCCAGCATCCTACGCCAGCATCCCGTTTGTGGACTTCAGCTCTGCCTTCAACACCATCATCCCCTCCAGGACAAGCTCTCCCAGCTGACCGTGCCCGACTCCACCTGCAGGTGGATCGCAGACTTCCTGTCTGACAGGAAGCAGTGCGTTAAGCTGGGAACACAAGTCTCTGACTCCCGGTCCATCAGCCCCGGATCTCCTCAGGGCTGCGTCCTTTCTCCTCTGCTCTTCTCCCTGTACACCAACAGCTGCACCTCAAATCTTCCGTCTGTCAAACTCTTGAAGTTTGCCGACGACACCACCCTCATTGTGCTCATCTCTGACAGGGACGAGTCTGAGTACAGGTGGGAAGCTGACAACCTGGTGACCTGGTGTAGCCAGAACAACTTAGAGCTCAATGCTCTTAAGACAGTAGAGATGGTTGTGGACTTCAGGAAGAACACAGCCCCACTCACCCCAATCACCCTGAGTGACTCCCCAGTCAGCACTGTGGAGTCCTTCCGCTTCCTGGGCACCATCCTCTCCCAGGACCTCAAGTGGGAACTGAACATCAGCTCCCTCACCAAAAAAGCACAACAGAGGATGTACTTCCTACGGCAGCTGAAGAAATTCAACCTGCCAAAGACAATGATGGTGCACTTCTACACAGCCATCATTGAGTCCATCCTCACTTCTTCTATCACCATCTGGTACGCTGATGCCACTGCCAAGGACAAGAGCAGACTGCGGCGTATCATCCGCACTGCTGTGAAGGTGATCGGCTGCAATCTGCCTTCCCTCGAGGATCTGCACACCTCGAGGTCCCTGAGGCGAGCGAGGAAGATTGTGGCCGACCCCTCCCGCCCTGGACTCCAGCTACTCCCCTCCGGCAGAAGGCTGCGGTCCATCAAGACCAAAACCTCACGCCACAAGAACAGTTTCTTCCCCTCCGCTGTTGGCCACTTTAACAAGGCCAAGGACTCACACTGACTTTAAATCACAATCTGCACAATGACATCCTGCACATTGCAATTTGCACTATTGTATCGTTCTCTTGCACTATCTGTATTTTTAGGTTAGATTGTAAATGATGGCTACTTATATTTTATATTTTATTCTCCTTAGTATTAGCTAGACCCCCCTTAGTATTAGCTAGAATTTGCTTCTTTTGTATAGTTAGTCCACATATTTAAGTTTCAATATTCCTATATGTTTAATGTATGCACCTCCCTGCCAAAGTAAATTCCTGGTTTGTGCAAACATTCATGGCAAATAAAATCCCTTCTGATTCTGACCTCAAAAGCCCCAAACCTGCCCCAAACCTGCATAACACCTGCTGTCCCCCGGAACTTCAAGGTGACCCCCGTAATCCACCAATGATGTCCTGACATTTCTTAGTCCGCTTCCTACAGTGTAGAGTCGCCACAATATGTTCGAAGATCATTTCTTGTAAGGGGGGGACCAGTACTGCAATGAATAAGCACCTCAACGTTGTGCATCAGCTAAAGGTAAGATTCGACTGTCTTCAAGAAGCAACGGTGCCAACTCCAGCTGCCGTTGCAGGACAAACCTCCTCCTCCACCCAAGGTATGCATGGTGAGAGCTGTCAGCGCACCCCAACTTCGTAGAAAGTATCCATCGTTGACAATAATAAGTAAGGGATGATGCCGGACGAGGTGTCCAATATCACCTGATGATGGACTATGCGGAGGCGTGAACTGTCCGACGCGCAGCAGTGTCCATTATCAAGTGATATTGGACACCTCGAAGGGCATTATCCCGCTTATACCACGGTCACTTGCCAACATTTTTTTTTACAAACATTAATTTATGTTTTCAGGCGTTTTGCTAAAGAAATCTAATGTTTTTTTAATGTTAGTCAACTCTGATTTTTATAGTCCGCTCAGCTCATAGAACCAACACCGGCTTTCCTTTGGCTGAGCTATTAGCCCGAAAGCTAATGTTATGCTAGCAAGATTCAGACGCAATAACATTGTGTACGGTTGACAAACAGTAAATTTTTACAGTATGTTTGACAAGAAGATTAGCTAGCTAACCAGCCATGTCACAGTCCCAAAATCAATATCAAGATTTTCACGAACAATATCTCCATATACTAGTACTAGGCTACAGTATGGCGGCAGCCTGTGTAGCGAGTTGAATCGCAAATGGATGTGAGATGACAGCATCAAAGTTGACATATTCTACAAACAGTGATTATAATTTGACAGTATGTTAAACAACAAGACTAGCCAGCTATCGAGCCATGTCATTGTCCCCAAATAAAATAAAGATTTTTAAGAAGAAAATAAATCGGCCATGTGAAGACTTGCTGCTACTGTTGTGTTGGCCTGTCTGCAGTAGATTGACTAGCGGGGTGAATAGCGAATGGGATGTGAGATGAGCGGTTACGTGAAACTGACACACTACATTCAAAAAAGTAAAATTGTTCTAATAGGTTAAAATAGATATTGAAGTCACTCATTGTTGTAAATACAAGTTAGCTTGTTAAAGTTTTTTCAAAATTGTAAATGGAGGCTTTGACTCCGTCACTGTTGTTATGGTTACTTATTTCAGATACTTTGTACAGGCTCCTGTGTAGCCAGCGGAATAATTTAGAACGGTGAAAAGACAGTTTCGCTGCAATGACACAGTAGGTGTCTGTTATCACCCGATAATGGACACCCCTGCAGCCAATCAGAATCGAGTATTCACCCAGACCATGGTATAAGCCTCAATAATAAGAGCCAGGGCTCTATAGTACAACTATTTCACTCGCATATGCGTGATGATGTGTGTATTTATCTTAGGAGTCTAACGGTACACATATTTGTACCAACAGTCAGATGAAGAATACATCTGAGTCAGCCACGTGTTTCTATTTTATGGAAACGTAGGTTTCCATAAAGTTGAGGTCAATCAGATGAAATTGGAGAAAACGCAGCAACATTTTCCCTCATCTGTCCATATTTTTGTGTCGGGAGTTTGAGAAATGCTTGCGGCAAGCCAGCTAGATAAAGCGAATGGCAGTTTGTCAACGCTCAAAATGTAAAAAGGGGGTACTCAGCGGACTTGAACTGAAATACTTAAAAAGTCCCAAATGGAAAATGTTATCCTTTTTTACAGTCATGTAGACCAGTGGTTTTTAATCCTGGTCCTCGGGACCCCCTGCCCTGCACGTTTTAGATATTTCCATGCTCCAACACACCTGATTCAAATTAATGGGCCTGACGACCCATTTATTTGAATCAGGTGTGTTTGAGGAGGGAAACTATGGAGGATTATAGGGGCCAAAACTAAATAAATAAATACTTGGATAAATAAATAATTATATAACACAAAGCTTAAATAAATGACACAAAATATATGAATGTTACATGTATTTGTGTGTATATATATATATGTGTTTACGTTTTCATGTGTTTACATTTATTTATTTATACTTACATTTATTTATACTTACATTTATTTATTTATCCTTACATTTATTTATTTATACTTACATTTATCCACGGTGAAACTTGCTGCAGCAAAATAAATCTGTCGTCCCCCCGTCACCAAGTCAGGGGGCGGGTCAAAGCCTCTGATTGGTGAATGAACAGTATTACACACCAGGCAGGCTCAACCAGTCGATCAAGCTCTTTCCAATCTAGAGGTATCCTCTATCGCCTCACTCTACAGCTGCTAGGGGTGTGCGACACTGCACGATGTGGTATAGATCCGATACCAAGGAGTATCGGAGTATTGCCAATACCGATACTTTTGGCTTAGAAAAGCAGTGGAGGGGCAAAGTGAGTGAGTTAACCCGCCCCCTCATTTGGTGACGTGGGACGACGGATTTATTTTGCTGCAGCAAGTTAAACCGTGGATAAATGTAAGTTTAAATAAATAAATGTAAGGATAAATAAATAAATGTAAGTATAAATAAATAAATGTAAACACATGAAAACGTAAACATATATATATATATATATATATATATATATATATATATATACACACACAAATACATGTAACATTTATATATTTTGTGTCATTTATTTAAGCTTTGTGTTATATAATTATTTATTTATCCAAGTATTTATTTATTTAGTTTTGGCCCCTATAATCCTCCATAGGAAACATCTAAAACGTGCAGGGCAGGGGGTCCCGAGGACCAGGATTGAGAACCACTGATGTAGACGAGTGCCCGTTGTACCAAACCAAGACCCCAAAACCACGGTACCTACTATTACATCTATAATGTATGTGTATATGTTCATACCTGGTCAGAAAGGGTCTGGTCCTGGGCTACTATGATGTGCTCCTGGCCCAAAGCCTGCTGCAGGCGTTCAGGATTGATCACTGCCTGGTTAGCCTGTAAGGCTGGGAGACACACACACACACACTACATGAAGAGCTTCTGTTTGAATGTATATTGTGTGTATGTGAGCATTCTAGCAAGCCTTACACTGCAGTGAGGCCAGGGCCTCTTCGTCACTGTTGACGATGATGGTGTGCTGGGGGGTGCAGGAGCGGGGCTTGCGTGTGGGGGGGTCCTGGCTGTGGAGGCGCTCCATGTGGAACTTGAGGTGGCCGTTACGGTTGAACCTGCCAGGTGTGTGAAAGAGAGACAGGCAACAAAGACAGATCAGGTAGGAAGGTTATTGATACCTGAAGGGAAACTGCACTGTTGGCAGCAGTGAAAAAGTAACAATATACTTCTCATGTATTTTTGGGGTTGGGTTTTCCTGTAAAACACTAGAACACGAGACAGGGAGTGTTGTACTCCTACAGAGGGTGATAAGGGGGGGGGGCATTTGGTTTCCACAAGATGGCATTTTGTGTATAGCTCTCATATAGAAACAGCATTCCATTTGGGTAAGCCCACCCTGGATAACCACCCCACATCATACCACATTTCCTACAAATCACAGATTCTGAAGATTACTGGAAAACATAAAAAATAAAAATAAACACTCGTATGTGGAATTCAGTATTTTGTGGTGACCTCTGCTACTATTAGAGTGCAAATCCCCTCCAGGGTTCGATGAAGTGCTCCTCTACCCAACCCTCTACTCTGCTCTGCTCCCCGTGGGCGCTCTCTAATGTCCTCCCCCCTCCCTACCTCTGTCCGCACAGCTCGCAGGAGAAGGGCTTCTCATTGGTGTGTGTCATCATGTGCCGCCGCAGGTCCTTCTTGTTCTTGGAGGCGAAGCTGCAGCTGGGGCACTTGTGAGGCCGCAGGTAGGCATGCAGCCCCATGTGAGTCTAATAATCATCATCATCACAATAATAATCATAATAATCATAGTAATAATAATAAATTGCTATTTGTCATGTGCCTTTCTTGCACTCAAAGTGCTAGAGTACAATATATTAAGTCTCATAACATACAACAACAGTAAGAACAATCACAATCAAATTAATTATAAAAAGGTAGGTTTTAAGCAGTTTTTTAAAGCAGTCCAAGAAAGGGGCATTCCTATTGCAAAAAGGTTGAGTAGCCAAGGCTACAGGTGAGTAGCCAAGCTTATAGGATCAATGCGAGTAAAGGCCCCACCACTCAGTTTTCAGTTTACAAAGAGGCTGAAAAGACAAGCTAAACGAGAATGGGAGGAAGTATACGGTGTTGCCAAAAGGGTAGGGGAGGCATGGGGGCATCAGTTCAGTCAGCTTTGCAAAAAAAACGGTGTGTACACTTACAGTACTGTGCAAAAGGAACCCAAGATTTGAAACAAATATTATCTTCAAATGTTCTTTTTTTTGTCTTCTGTATTTGTGCTGCAGTATAAAAGTGCAATGTTGAAAAAATCTTTGTTTAGTCTTTTAATTTTGTTATGTTTTAAAGCATTTTGCTTAACTTATTTCTTAAGACTTTTGCACAGTTCTGTATGTATCACATTTGATTTATTCCCTATTTATTTTGTATTGTGCGATATAGAAAATGTTTGCAAGTGTGTGTGTGTGTGTGTCTGGGCACCATAAGGGACGGCGTTGATTGAAACCCACCTTGACCTCAGGCCAGGACGAGGCTGTGAAGTCACAGTCAGGGCACTTGAAGGTCCCTGGGTCCAGGTGGGCCCTCTTGTGGTTCTCCATGTCGGAGCGTCCGTGGAAGGACTCCATGCAGATACGGCAGGAGAACCTCTTGGGGTTGAGGCTCTGCTGGGGGGAGCCCAGCGTGCAGGGAGAACCAGGGGCCTCACTGCTCAACTGTACCCAGGAACAGTACACAGGTTGGGGTCAGGAACTGGAGGGATTAACCCTGAGCTAACTAGTCAATGGATGACAGTCAATCACATAAGTGATTGACAGAGACAGTCAGAAAAAAGGCACCTTCTTGTGTGTAAAACAAAAATTGAACTCTGTATTTTGCGTTTTGTGTCACCTGTGTATTAGTATATACAATATATAGTATTTAGGTCAACGAGAAGAAAAGGTGTCACTGTCTCTCAAAACTGAGATGAACTTTTCAGATCTCTGTTTGGGAGTATTACGATAATACTGCACCAAGCATTCATGTCCTACTGCAGAAAGGCTTTTGTGATGCGTCCAAGCCACTATCTCCCAACACCTTCAAAGCAAGCTCACTACTATCTCCATATAGTAAGATGAGACAATCACTACCTGGGAGGGAAGGCGGCGGGATCTCAAGCATGCGCAAAGACGCAGAGTCCAGTTCATAGCCCAATTCACCGTTTACAAGCATGCAATGTCCGAATTAACTCGGGGTGACGATCAGATCGTAGTCGGACCGCAATTATTCGAACAAAGGTGTTTACAAGAAAGGGATGATTCTATTTCAGTCCAAATAAGCCAGTAATTCGAATCCATGTAACCGGTGACTAATATCATGACATGATTATTTTATTCACTGTCATGACACCATATACAAGTGTTCCATGTGTGATATAAAGACAATAGAATAGTTTGTCATAATCCCCCTTTTCGGCATAACTAAAACATTAGTTTTAATTTGGTTGAGTGTCGCCGCAAACATTTAGATGTCAGATTTCAAAGAGGGGTTGTTGGCCAAAATAGTTTAGGAAAACCCTCATTTTTGGAGATGATAATAACGTGTCTGATAATTCTGTCATGGATTCGGCACTGCTAGACAGCAAAACTACATTTTCGTAGCAAGAAAAGGGACTCACAATGAAGTTGTGTACTTAAGCTTGATATGGATTTACCTCCACCTGCTGTAGCTCCCCGTCCCCGAGCCCAGAGGTCAGGTAGTATTTGTCGCTGTGACCCTTGTGGTTGTCTGACCCCGACACGCCACTGTCCTCCGTGGCCTGGCTGGCTGGGGAGCTGCTCTCCACACTGTCAAGGACACAACACCAGGGTGAGAGGCAGGGCCACGTCTAACATTTACTATTAATGCAAAAACTGTATTTGAATATGAAAAATATGTTATAATTTGAAATTCTGAGGGACCCTGAACATCTACGGACACTAAAGGCCGATTTAAATCGTCCAGTTTCTCCGTTTTTCAAAAAACGCATGGGAACGCCCTCGTCTATGTGGAACTCTCCGAGGAGAGCCCTCGGAGAGCTCGACGTGCACCTCCTGAATTTCCTAATTATTCGTCGGAATTTCGGATAGTTACGGATGGCTGTGATACAGTTGGCTGTGATTGGTCCATATTAAGAACCGCTTGCGGTTGGAATGCAGGGGCGGGATTGCCGTGACCAACAAGACAAACAGAATCCTTTGACCGCCATTGCTGTACGTTTTTACAATTCATATTTCTGCTAAACAGTACATCAACAGTAAATCAACATCTGAATTAAAATGTGACGAGAAATGGGCAGTGTAGTTGCTGAAAATGTGCGTATTTTATTGAACAAACGGCTCATTTGTAAATTTGCTTAGACTCGATAACTTGGGTAAATTAACACTCAACGACTTCCATACAAAGACAGTTTCTCTAAGGTCGTCTTCCACAAAAAAAACTTTGCGCCACCTACTCTTCTGGCGGTGAATTGTTTTCAGCACCCACAGCCTACAGAGAAGCATAAACAAAGTCTATCCGTCCATATCAGTCAACCCGCCCATCCGTAAACGGAGTCGGAGTAGCATATTTCGTCCCCTAGAATCATCAATGCAGAATGAGATCGATATGCTCCAAGCAGCAGTCTTTTCGAAGTTTCGAGCTAGCAATCTCACAGCTGGTGGTAATTATTATTAAACTGGGATTCACAACAGCCTGTCAGAAACCAAAAGGGCCTGTGAGAGAAGAAAAAAAGTCTCAAAACAGACGAGAAAATGCTGATTGAGCAGCATGGCAGGTGCCCAGTACAAAAAGAGTCTTGGGTCCAAAATAACCCCATGACAAATAAACGAGTGATGAACCACTATATTCCAGGTGTGGTTGGTCGCTTTTTTCAAATATCAAACTAGGCTTCCAAAACAGTTCGGGAAAATTCCCGATGGGCCGAAGCACTTCTGGGCCGGAGAGCCACTTGCCTTATAATTTTAGAAAATACTGACGCCAGGTCCTGCGCACCTTTCCTTTATAAATCACAATCAACTTGAGATTGACCGCACGTGAACGAGCCACTGACCCGCCTTGCCTCCTCCCATAAATTAATATGCAGAAGGTCTATAAATGCGCTCCTGAGGTCATTTCGTTGTCTGAATTACCGTACTTCTTCGAATAAACGCCGCCCTCTAAGAAACGCCGCGCCAAAAATGAACGTTAAACGCCGCAGCGTTTATTTGAAGAAATACGGTGACTGTGAGATCGAGGTTCTGACAACAGAGGTGGAGGCGAGAAAATTGTGTCCTGTTTGGCGGCCCGTCATCAGGTATTAGTGACAAAAGAAAGTCGTCAGAGTGGAAAACTGTCACTATTAGCGCCCTTTCTTGTTTTTAACCTGCAGCACTTTGAGATTTAGATAAATGTAAAGTGCATTACAAATAAAATTATCATTATTATTATAGGGCCATTAATGCTGTGGGTTCAGAGAACCGGACCATGGCAGAAATTCAGAAGAAATGGTCTGATATAAAACTTTAAATGAAGAAACGAGTGGTGGCGCATCGTAAGAGCATGGTTTTGTCGTTCGTTTGACAGCCTCAAGTTTAACAGAAGTTATTAAGTGGTGGCGGTATAAACAGAAGGCTAAAAAGCATTTCCCGTTTTGGGTTTTGGCATTTTGATGTGATCATCCACATTAATGATCAAACTTTTATTTTTATGTTTTTTGAATAGTCAACGACATAAAAGTACTAGTGGAAACTTTATTTTGTAATGTTTGGTGAGTCTCGGCACTTTTCAGTTAGAATTCGCCATGTTACAGAGCCAGACAAGACTTTGCGGACGGTCCGCACATTCTCACGTCTGCTCAAAAGTTTCCGTGACGACCCGCACATTCTCACGTCAAGTAAATCTTTATATATATCACAAAGTGTGGGTGAAAACCAGCGTACGCAAGCTTTTGGTGCGTACGCAACGTTTATACATGAGGCCCCTGGGCCTATTCTTACTCCCACTCTGTCCCTGCATGGAGGTGCTGTATCTGGGTTGTACCTGTATCCGGGGCCGGTGCTGTGGATCTCTTCCGCCGCTTGTTCCACCACGCTGAAGTCCTCCGCCCCCTCGTACGCCTCGATGGCGATCTGCGCCAGCTCGCCCGTCTCCGCGCTGGCCGCCTCGTAGGCCTCCTGCACCACCGTCTCGCCGTTCTCCGATACATGGAAGGTCACAACCTTCTGGGGCTGGCCCGGCGCTGAGGCCAGGCCCGTCCAGGAGCCTGCCTCTAGGGCCCTTCCATCAGACTTCAACACTGCCACCTGGGGGTAACACATAAAAAAGTAAAGCAAAAATGCTTTAAGACATAATGAAATGGATAGACTCAAACATGTTCTCAACATTGCACTTTTATACTGCAGCACAAATGCAGAAGAAGAAAACAATAAATATTTAAGATGATTTTTGCTTTTTTTGATTTCTTTTTGCAGAGTACTGTACTTTCAAGGCCACAAAATGTTATAAAAAATAAAACAATTATTGAAGTTCACAGAGGAAGTAACCAAGTACTGGATGCAGCTTGACATGATGGCACTACACAGTTTGTCCATGTCTATGTTTTATTTGCAGTTACACACACACAAAGTAATATGTACGACTTGGTAATGGTTGCAAGATTTCTTCTTAATTTTTACTCTGAGACAAAAAAGGGCAGAATTTGGTTTCTATCTATTTACAGATTAATCTGAATATCCCACTGTCACTTTAAAATTCCAGCCTTTCAGAAAGACCATGTGTATTCATGATGCCATGGTAGCAGTGAAAAGTTATGGTTATAGTTTGTTAAAAGCCTCAAATATAATATAATAATATAATAATATATATATAATTTGTTATTATTAGATAGATTGGATCAACCTAGTCAAGGCATTACTGCTATATTACACTGTACCGGGTTAGTATAGCAATGGCCATATCTCTGTATGAGGTACTTAAACACCACGCGTCCATCCTCTCAGCCAACCCTTGTTTCGTGTGCAGAGCACTACCATAGAATGGGCTAGCCCATCCTACGTACCTGAAGGGAGTTTCCAACAAGCTCCCGCGCGTTGCTCATGTTCAACAGCAGGTCCAGGGCATTCTGGGCCGACAGGTCAGTGGACTCAGCTGAGGAGGGGACCAGAAGGGGGTGAGTTTGTTTAACCACCACTTTCTGAAGTGAAATGTGTCCTTTTTTTTTTTAGGAGGACTTGTATGTGAATCAAAGTTTGTATTTGCAAGGTTGTACCTTGTTCATAGATAATGGTGGTGTTTCCCAAGGCATCCTGGGTGACAGAGGCATTGTCCATGCCCTGCATAGCTTGTAGCGTATCAGGGTCCACCACCTAAACATCACACACACACAAAACACACCAGAGGCGGATGCCAGATTTAACTTAATTAACCACTATCATTCCAAAACGTTTGTTTATAAAAAAATAACTTAAATAAAACATTTAATACTTTATACAATGATGAACAATGGTTTCAGAATGATACAAACGTAGGCTACATAGCCTTTGTTTTACTTATATAGTAGCTTGTGATCTGTTTTGGCTGATCTTTCATTTCAATCATGGCATGTTATTTTATTTTGATAAGGTGGTGGATGGACCACCATTCACCAGGAAAGACTGGTTTACAGATCCGAGCTTGCATTCATAAATTTGCGTCAACCCTTTTTTTGACCGTCTCTGCATCTTTCCTCGGTCACCAACTGAAATGGCCGCAGCAGGGGAGCACATAGAGGCCTCGTGGGGCCAAAGGGTGACAGCGGAGGTCTTACGATTGCGTTGTGCAGGCCGTGCGTGTCGTCATGCTGCTGCTTGAGCTCCTCAATCTGCTGCAAGGTAAAGAAGGGGCGGCGGCGGCGGCGGACCGGCTCCTCGGGGTGGCTGGTGCTCCACTCCTCGAAGGCCTCTGCGTGGCGACACTGCACGTGCAGGCGCAGGTTCTTCCTGTGCCTCGTCATGAAGTGGCACATGTCGCAGGAGAATGGCTTCTCTCCTGGAGGAATGGACGGACACACAGAAAATGTGTGCAAACACACAGTTTAGGACTACACTTGCATGGGGCAGAGAATAAGATATAGATTCAATTCGAAAAAAATATTTTATTGTCTATCCCCATAGGGATGGAACAATAGAGGAGAACATTATTTTAGACAGAGCCTCAAACAAACAAGACAGAACATAGAGATAAAAAAATACTAGAAGTAAAAACCCACACAACTGTTGTAAGAGACCTATTAAATTACATTAATTTTATAATCCCATTTGAAATGTCAATAGCAATAGGGATAAAAGTCTTCTTGTATTGTCCTTTTTTCCCCCAGAGGTACCTTATATCGTCTGCTGGATGGAAGAACCTGAAACGAATCACGAACGGGGTGGAAAATGTCCATCGTAATAGCAGAGGCCCTTTTCCACTTCATGTTACATATCCACCCCCTAGATGTTATATATTCACATTTTACCAACACCGACCGAATGATAATGCTCTCTTCAAGAACTGACCTGTGTGCTTGATGGCCAGGTGGGACACCAGGAAGTCCTCTTTAGATGTGGAGTATTTACAGTAGTCACACTTGAAGGGCTTGTCGTTGGTGTGGGATAGCTGGTGATTAAGGAGCAGCTTCTTGTTGTCGCAGGTGTAGTCGCAAAACTCACATTTGAAACTTAAAAACGGGAAAAAGGAATTAGCATTTGGTCCTAAGTAAGGAGGGTGTACAAATATTTTAGAGAGACTAGTGTTAGAGACTGACCTACTGTCCCCTAGGGTTTGGATGTGGGTCAGAAGATGCACTTTGAAGGTGTAGCGCTTCTTGAAAGACTTTCCACACTAAGAAATCAAACACAAATGTTTTCTACCGACTGAATTGTGTACACAAACAAAGCTGGACAAAGATAGTTCGACCAAAGCAGACGCTGTTACTAGCACTTGGCTAGTTTGCTAAATAAAAGCATATTTAAATATGGTCTAATCAAATACATTTTTAAGAAATGTCACAAAGGGCTCCAAGTCCACTGTGATTTCAATAAGGACAGATAAGTTTGTTATTAGTCAGTCAGTGTCACATATGGTATTACTGTTTTGTATGCCTGGGCATCCCCACCTTGTCACACATGTGGGGTTTCTCAGTGCTGTGCGTCTTCATGTGCTGTGTGAGTCTTTTCTGCATGGGATAGACCCTGTGACACACCGGGCAGGCGAACTGGGACACCCTGGGACACTGAGATACATGCAAAGCAACCTGCTACAGCATGAAAACACATACGTAACAACCCACAGCTTGTGAAGAGGAGTGTATATTATTTCCAATGGAAATTTTGGACTAGTATTCTTACCAACTCCGTTTTTATTTTCCTGAGTGAAGGAGTAAAGGAAAAAAAAGATAATCAACATTAAGATTAGAGTGACAGGAGACCATTCAACACAATGTACTTTGAATTATAGTAATAATATAATACGTTTATAGCTATTATTTTTATTATAATTAATTATAGTACTGCTATTTTAATAGAGTTCAACTGATCAACAGTAAGATAGGTGGGGTTAGCATTACTGGGAAACTCATTGGTTCTACTGTGCCAGAAGAAAGTAATCAAGCCATTAAATAATTTTATTCAGTGTTTACACCCAGGGTGAAACTCGCTACTCAAGCTGCGCTTACTTGTCCTTGTTGTGTGTGGCAGAGTGTCGGATCACGTCCTTTCTGTACACGCTGCTGTAGTCGCACTCCTCACACTTGAAAGGCTTGTTGCCCTCGTGGTTGAACATGTGCTCCTGCAACACAGCACACAGCATCTTCAAAAAGCCCTCAGGCAGTGGTATTAGGGTTAGTGTTAGTAAGCCAGAAAAAGCCAAGTTTGGGGTTTGATTTAAAGGACAGTACAAAAGGTCCTTAAAAGGCTCAACAGGAGCTCTTATTATAGATTATAATAAGATTATTATAGACTATTATTTTATTGATATGTTGTTGACTGGAGCCTTGTCACAAACAATATTCAGATGATAGTTATTACATACGATAAATAAAGAGGTTGCTATTGACATATTACAGGCACACAATGCTAAGACAAAACCCGCAGGAATGGCAGAACTTGACTTAGCACCATCAGATTCCCTCTTCTCTTTACAGCAGGGCTCCAGACTAACTTTTTCCCTTGGTTGCACTGGTGCGCCTAACTTTTTTATTTAGGTGCACCTGCACAAAATGTAGGTTCACCCAAATGTTTCCTTGCGTCGCCACAATTTCAAGGTCACCTTTTTATCACGCTCCATATACATTCATATATATTATGGAAATGATCTTAAACAAGAATAAGGTGTAGATAAATATTGGTTTTATTTGAAGCACAATTAAACTGTATATAAAAAAACATATATATTGTAAGTGCTTCTGAGCTGCCAAACTAAAACATTGCAAGCAAAATAAAACTTTTCAAAATAGAAAGTGCTAATGACCTAACATTTCATGGCTCAAAGTCTTATAGCGGGTCCCCCCCTTGCTGCCCTTCAGATGGCCAACACCTGTAATTTGGCTTTCTTGCCCTTTGGCCTTGGCTAAACCAGCTTGCCACACTCTCCCTAGCATCAAAATCCTAGCTCCATGGGTTAGCTCCATGGCCCTGCTCCGTAACTCAGGGGTGGACAATTAATTTTGACAAGGTGCCACATGAGAAACTTGAAATGTGTTGGAGGGCCGCATCAACAATAACTTTAACTTAATTCTGCTCACTATTCATTTCCCCCCATTGTAAAAAGCTGTAAAGTATATATTTTGAATAGCTGCTACTGGTTATCAGAAGAATAAGGATATTCTGTAAATATTTATATAAATATTTTACATGTTGGTCAACTAGGAAAGACTATCGAAGTAACAGTAAAAAATAAAATAATCATTACATCAGTGTTTCATTTTATTTGTAACTAGTCAATCTTCACAAACACTGAAAAGTTGTATACATGCTGGCACGTGCCCCAGTCAAAAGGGTCTAACAACGCCCCTGATCATATGTCAAAAACTGGAAATACAGTCGTTAAGCTCCCGCGCAATTGCTACACTCTACGTCCTCGTTATCAGTCCAGACTTTTTTTATCAGTCCAGACAGTTTTTTTAATATGTGATCTACCGGCCACCAAATTTTCAGAGTTTTCGGGCTCCACCAATAGGCTAACAGTGTCTGAAGTTGTCATGCGCCATGATTCACTGTAAAGAACAATCGCATGCCAGGGTCATGATGAGATACTACATTAGCATTCATGAGGTGCTTTGCATTGACCATTTTATGGTTACAAATGGGCGTGTTCAGGGCGGAGTACAATGCTGATTCACGTACGCACACTTGTGGGTTGATTTTCTACTGGCGAATCAGCGAACAGAGGGAGTGGCTGAGAACGATGACGTTGATGTTGTGATGTAGTTCCGTAATGGCGGCGGAGAAAGATGCCAGTGAAGCCATTCGGTCCGTTGTGGCAACACTGCCAAATATCTATAAACTAAAACCGGAGCGAGAACAAGTTTTGCTGAGTTTTGTTGGTGGCCATGATGTTGTGGCCCTGTTCCCCACGGGGTTCGGGAACAGTTTGATTTTCCAGCTACGGCAGCTAGCTCTGTTACAGTAGTGGTGAAGGAATTGGCTAAGGCGAACGCTAGCGATTGGTTATGGCAGATCAGAGTGGCTCTGGGCAGATCCAATAGTTTTAAACTTCAACAGAGTACCCGCCTACAAGGAAGTCAACGCTTGTCAATGGAGCGAGGCCAGACTCTGTACGAATGAAATGTACGAGAGTCTGGTTAGGACCAGGCTAGCTGTTTTAGCAAGACGTGAATGATATTCGCTCAAGTCATCATACTGACTGGTATTGTTACTTTCACTTTACATTTACACTTACAGTACTAGTACTAGTACTAATTACTGTGTAATTGTTTGCCGTGATAATTAAATGCTAGTGTGATAATAAATGACCAAATCATACAAACTGTTATGATAGACTACATTATTTTAATGCAGTCATTTATTTTAAAATAGGTGGACGTCATGTACTAACCTACATGAGAATATGATGCGTGTTTGCAGTGGACGGATCGCCCCCCTCCCCCCCCCCCCGTTGAAATGAACGAATGACTCTTCGTTCATTTTACTGAACGAGATTCAAAGAACCGAATCAGTCAAATGATCCGAACATCCCATCACTAGCACGGAGCACTGTATGCATACAGGAATATCTGGACCACAGCCAATCAGAGGCAAAGACCCCATCTCTGTCTCTGATTAGTTTAGACCACGATATGATCCAACCATGAGTTCCGTCAAAGAAGAAACAAATGCTTAGTTCCTGAGAGGCAGCGGATGCGAGGAGGTTAGGTGCACCGGTGCTACCTAGGAAAAGAAATTGTACCCGTACAAATTTTGGTCGCACTCTAGAGCCCTGCTTTAAAGTGTGCTACCAAGGCAACAATACAGCACATAATGATCAAAGCACTTTGTGAACCTGGGTGACAACACGCACACACACAAACAAACACACACACACCTTGAGTGAGGACCAGCGCTTGCAGCGGTAGTTACACTGGAGGCACTTAAAGCGTTCAGGGTCGTTGCCCTCATGGGAGTCCACATGGAAGCGCAGGTCGTCCTGGGACATGAAGCGGGAGCCGCAGATCCAACAGTTGTGAGGCCTCACCAGTGGCTTGAGGGACTTACAGTACCTACTGGACACAGCCAGGGAGGACAGCACAAAAGTGGGACACTGAAAACATAAAACGTGTTTACAGTATGTATTGAAGATTTGTATTTATTAGTTCTTGGAAAGGACGCAAGTGGCTGGCTAACATTTCAGAGACCACCCTAATCTGCTACTTTGCACACCTAGTTTCAACAAAGAGCTCCTACCGAAACATAAACAAGAGTCTAAGCCAGGTGTAGGCCCCTTACTTGCGGTTCATGTACTTCTTGTACTTCTTACGGAGGAACCTCTTGGAGGGTCGCCCTCTCTTCCTGGGGAAGAACTCCTCCTCCAGCGGCATGTTGGAGGAAGGGTCTTTGTTCTCGGAGTCCGACTGGCTGATGCCCGCCTCTGCCTCATCTCCGCCGTTGGAAGGCACCGGTCTGTTTCCCATGCCGGATGAGCTGGCCTCCTCCGGCAAGCTGGGCTCTTCCGCTGCGCTAGTCTTAGGTCTCTTGGCTGGGCTCCCAGAAGCTGTCTCTGTGTTGACACACAACACACACAGACGCAGGGATGAGACACAAAAACTGTGTACCTGTGGGGAAATCCTTGGATATAAAAGGCTTCATGCTCAATCTCCCCATCTTAACACCTCATGTGAAATACACACACTCTAAACAAAGACAAACTCGAGAATAAAGGTGGCACTTGCGAAGTACATGACGTGGGTGTGTCTTGCCAGAGTGGAAGGGGGATGGGGGGAGGATTTTGTGGTGACACTCACCACCTCTGGTGCTGTAGCCCTCCTCAATGAGGCTGAACTTCCTGGGCCGGCCGGCCCGGCGCCGGGGGCGACCGTGGGAGGAGGAGGAGCAGGGAGGGGGGGGCTTCTGCAGAGGGACAGGCGGTCGGCCCCTGCAGTCCTCGTCTGCTGGGTTATAGTCACTGTCCTCTGCAGGGAAGACGAGAAAGAGAGAGAGAGAGAGAGAGAGAGAGAGAGAGAGAGAGAGAGAGAGAGAGAGAGAGTGAAGGAGAGAGAAAAGAGAGGGAAAAATACAAAAAATGAATCATCATAAAAAACGATACATTCACATACATTTGTGAATCAATCTGAATCGCTAGCATACTGTATCGCAATTAGGGCTGCAACTAACGATTATTTTAGTAATCGATTAATCTGTCGATTCTTTTTTCGATTAATCGATGAATCGGATTAAAAAAACAAAAAAACATTAATTTCCAACCCTTTTCAAAAACAGAACCGACAGTGCAAATTCACAGAGCAAAACATCTTCAGAATGTGCACAAAAAGGCACACAATTTTGAAAAAGTTATTAATATTAGCGTGGATTTAACGCTATTTTCAGAGATGAGCAATTTATTTGAGTTTTGTTTAACATTTTTGAAAATTGAAAGGTTGTGGAAGTAGGCCAGACTTTACGATTGCAACGATTAGTCAACGTTATCGACAACGTCGACAATAAAACAGTGTCGACAAATATTTCTGTTGTCGACAAATCGTTTGATCTCATAGGACCTATTTTTGCGGAGCTCTCGTCGGCGCGGCCATCTCTTAGGCGCACCGGATGTCGAGGTTAGAATAGGTTATTAGGGTTGAAACAGGTTTTATGTGCATTTAGGGTTAGTATAGTGTACTATTTATTGTTATCTGTAATTGAGGAAGTTTTGGTATTAGGGTTAGTATAGTCGATTATTTATTGCTATCTGTATATTTAAGAAGTTTCACTTATTTAAGCTCAGCATGTATTCCGTGTACTTATATGTTATGTTATGCCAGGTGCTTGCGTTGTCTTGTCTTAAGAATTTCAGTGCCCAGTCTAACCTTGTGTTGTTCTGTGTACCTGACAAATAAAAGACTTGAACTTGAACTGTTTTAAGTGCCTGCAATAACGTAATTTGACCAGTGCATCGCTGTAGCGCTAGACTAATGCAGCCCTCCCGTATGCTATCCAATAGAAGAAAACAGCGGTAAACATTCTAGGGTGCAAACGGGCCTGAAAGTCTTGTGTGGGAAAGTTTCACCAAAGATCCAACAAAAAATCCTGTAATATGTAATGTGTGCAAGGCGGAACTTGTTTTCCATGGTAGCACAACGTGCATGCATGAACATTTAAAACGAAAGCATCCCTGCACGAGAGGAGATGGAAACGGCAAGAGGTGAGTGTGCTCAAGCTGGATGGCTAGTTAGCTACACCAGTTGATAATAACAAATTACGCAGTATTTCACGGATACCAACACCGTAGCAACATGTCCACAGCAGCTAGACAGTTCAGTGTATACGACCATTGTAATGAGACAAACAAAAAGCCAGTCCAGAAATTATACTGTTACTCACTGTTTTTCATTGAACAGAACCCTGTTGTCTTACAAGAGATATGTTTACAATCCTCCTTTTTTCTGTCTGTAATACTACTGACTTATTTTTGTTTATTTATCTTTTAAATACTTTACAGCAACATAATTGAAACAATGCTTAGAGCGCATTTTTGATTTAGGTTGGACACAATTGGACAAAAAGAGATGTAATAGCCTGTTCAGTTGGCTCAAAGTGCAATACAAATATATTTTTCAAAAGCTGAAGTGATTTCTTGGTTTTATTTATTAGTTAGAATAAGTAAAACTCATTAGTCGACTAATCGATCTATTAATCGTTAGATTAGTCGATTATCAAAATAATCATTTGTTGCAGCCCTAGTGTATATGTATGATTTTTTGACAACATTTTGAACAAAGTTAAAGGTCACATGACATACTGTTTTTGGATAGGAATTAGTGGTCCCCTAATACTGTATCTGAAGTCTCTTTCCCAAAATTCAGCCTTGGTGCAGAATTATAGCCACCACGAGTAGTCCCACAATGAGCTTTCCTCAGAACGCGCTGTTTTTGTGTCTGTAGCTTTAAATACTAAATGAGGAGGAGAGGCGGCACCTTGAGCTAATGTTTACAGTGGATGTATCGCAATGACTCGTAGACCCGTTGCTGTAAGTTGCCTCAAATTTGCCCATTCTCATCTGATAACCCTGGTTTGCAGAGCTGCACACTCAGTCATTTCAATGTGGGGAAAGGCGGATATCGCGTGCGCCATAACACCAACAGCAGAACGTTATCCACATAACAACCAAGCGTACAACACTGCGTTACAGTGCAGCGGCTCCTTGTGACGTCAAAAGGAGCAGGTTTTCAAACGGAGCGTTTGAGCCTTCATTTTCCTTCATTACACCTATCGAAAGTTCTAGCCACTGGGGGACCAAAGGCAGGCTAGGGGACTCATATTAATGTTAAATAACCTCCTAAATTGAAGTTTTCATGTTATGTTACCTTTAAGATTTGCGAGGATTAAGCTATTTTCAAAGATCAGTGATTTTCTATCATTTTATTTGAAACTTAATTGAAAAAGTAAATGCTGTGGAAGTATACCAGACATTGTTAAGATACTCTGGTGTCTGTCTGAGGTTTTATATTCATAAAAATATTATAAAAGTCTAAATATTTCAAAATTGTATGTGTAGTTTTCACAAGGTCCCTGCTGCAAAGTAACGTCTTCCGAATGTGAGTTAAAATGTCGAATATGAAACTAACTTCACCCTGGTCAATTAACACACCTTCTCGACGTATTTAGTGTGAAATGCTCCCACACCTTGGATGACTTAGGTTGTACTGATTTCTCCGCCATGTGTTTCAGAACAATGTTACTCAACAACGTCTTTCCGATGGTCTTTCCTCTACCTCCGCGCTCAACTAAACTTTTTTTTTTTAATACTCAAACATCTCCGTGACTTATTGAGTGGTGTAATAATCGCGCGACACAACGAATCGATAATGACATTTGTTGCCAACGCTTTTAATAATTGATTTTAATCTACTTAACCGATTCGTTGTTGCAGCCCTAATCACAATTCAAATGTGAATCAAATTTTTCCCCCACCCCTACTAAACAAGGTGTATTACTATGGTATTCACTGTGTGTGCGCATGCTTTGGAGGGTGCCTGTCACATCAAGCATTGAGAAAGAAAGATTTGAGAAGAGAACGAGAATGTGCATGTGTAAATCAGGGAACGACTTGTGAACGGTCACCCTGTAGCCGTGCGATTCCAAACCGACCTTCCGGGTCGTCAATGGCCCCCGCGTCCACAATGTCGTCTTCCTCCTCCTCTGGTGCCGGGGGTTTCTGGTTCCTCTCCTCCTCTCCCTTCACCTCTGCCCGCCTCAGACGGGCCAGTTGCTCGCTCTTCCTGGGACGCCCGCGGCCGCGCTTCTTTGGGAAGTCACCTGGGACACACAGTGGCTCATCACCACAGAGCTTACTGCTATCTACACAGTGGTCAAATGCCTCTAAAATACGTTTGTTATAGCTGGGGTTAAATACATACATTCTGAATGAAGTAGACAGCCTTCAATCTCTAGCTACCTTTAAATACAGTCACCTCAAGTCTTTGAAGGCAGTTAAGACATAGAGGAGTGTCCATTTCATTTTGAACTTCCGATATCGGGTAGACTAAATGAATGGTACTGAAAGCATTTGACGATGTTCCCATCTAGCACTCGCCTCAGGTCTGCCGCGAAGCTGCTCTTACCTGCTGGTTTGAAGTGCCTGTCCCTCATATGGTTGATAAGCGTGTCCTTGGAGACGCTTTTGTAGGGACACATCTTGCACTTGAACTGCTGCACGATCACCACCTCCATCATCTCCTCAAGTTCAGCCAGGTTTGGCGCCCGCGTCCCGCTCCCCTCCTCCTCCTCCTCCACCGTCCCCTCCCCCGCCGCCACGCCTGATGCCCCCACCCCCCTGTCGTCCTCGTCCCCCCCTGACCTTGGCGCGGCGCCTGGCTCCGGAAGGGAGGAGTAGGTGCCGCTGCTGCTGATGTATGGCCCCGGCTGGCACTCGCCGCAAGCCACAGCCTCAGACAGCTCACAGGGGCCAGCGGTGTCGGCAAAGGGTTGGTCTGAGGAAGTGCCCTCGTCGGCGTAGAGGGAGCCCTCCGGCCCCTCGCTGGTCTCCAGGTAGCAGGAGTTCTGAGGCTGTCCAGAGTGCTGGGGCTGGTCTGGTTCTGCCTCCTCATCCTCCTCCTGGGGATGGTACTCGGAGTGTGAACAGCCAGGCTGCTCCGAGTCTGCATCCGCCCCGTGCTGTGCCCCATACTGGGCCCCGTACTGTCGGCTCTGAGAGTGGTCATCGCTACTGTCAATGTAGCGAGAGTTTTGCGGCCGCTCAGCCGACGGCAGGTAGCCCCTGTCGCTGCACTCCACCACGTAGCGCCGGCCGTGGTGGGAGGGGTTGGAGTCGGCACCACTGCACTCCACGTACCCCGGAAGGTCCTGGTCCGAGTTGTCCGCCCGGCCATACACCGGAAAACTGGACCGGGACCTGGTCTGATCGGGCTCCTCTCTGGACGATTCCATGTAGGAGGAAGACTCCCCGGTCTGGTCCGGCCCATCTCCACTGCACTCCACATACTGGGAGGAGTGCTGGGGCTGGTCAGGGTGGGCCGAGCTGTAGCCGGAGGGGCCTGGCTGGTCGTCGGAGTGGTCAGGCTCCACACCCCCCTGCAGGTCCCCCTGGTCATGGCAGGTGGAGGTGGGACCCTCTGACAGGGCCTCAATAGCGATGCGGCTGGACAAGGCCGAGGAGGACATGTGGGCCACCATAGGCGCCCCTGGGAAGAGGAGCGAGCCACATTTGTGAAACACAGAAAACCCTGCAGAGGTGTTGGTTCAAGATCTGATAACTGTGAGTTAGTTTATGATCATACATTATAATACAGGCTGGATGGATCAAGTCTATTGGGTTTCAGTCTCACCATCATCTGGTCCTTGTAGAATCAGGTACCGGTCTGATTCTGCACCCCCATCCTCAGCACTGGTAACTGCAATGCAACCTAGAAGATGTTTTTATGTTATCTCACACTATATTATCATACCGAAATACTTCCAACAAATCTCACTGGCAGGCTACAATGATGACCAACCAGAAAATGCAGTTCTCCATTCTTAAACATGAAAAGAGCTTACACGCAAATGTTCGAAAATACAGACATCCCTCTAGGACCCTCACCATTCATGATGTCGGGCCCAATGGTGGATTCAATGATTTTGTCGATGGCGGAACCCATGTCTGAGGAGGTGGAGGCCGTGGAGTCAGACACCATCATGCACCCGTCCGACACCGCGCTGGAGTGGACCAGCACCTGGGCTGACTCTGACACCAGGATGGACTGGGTTACCGTGGAGACGCTGGACACGCTGGTGGATTGGGCCACCGAGGAGGAGTCTGGGAGGTGGGCAGTGGCTCGGACGTCTGTGCTCGAGCTGGTCTCCGGGAGGAACACCTGCTAGTGGGTAGGGAGAAGAGACTCTGAACGTGTTCCAACTCAAACATATGGAAATTACTGTGAGCGTAACTGAACTAGAAAAATAAATCTCTAACTACAGAACACTGAAATATGTTTTTCTCCTATATTATTACATTAACACAGAATCTACTAAAGCTATGTAGATGTGTAATTATGTAGATAATATTGAAATGAAATAAGATTTAAATATATATATTATTGTTGGGCCTGGTTGCAAGTAAACATTTCATTGTTCTTTGTGTACATTTCACATGGAAACAACCTGAACTTGATAAGCAACCTTTAAACACAACTACTGAACGCTCCATTAGAGTAGACAAGTAGCATAGCTTCTTACCATGAGCCCCTCTGAGCTCTGCCCCACGTGGCAGTCAGACTCGGGGGCCGGTGTGCCATGGTGAGCCGAGGCGGCATCGCTGCTGTCTGCAGACATGGCCTCAGACGACTCCATGCCCATGCCACTCTCAGACGGCTCCTCCATCCCCGAGGGGCCCACATCGCTACTGCTCTCCACCTCAATCTCCTCAGAGTCCATCTACAGGTTACAGGTAAACTGTAGCTACAGGCTACATGTCTAAGTACAGGAACAGGATCGCCATCATGATGCTATGACTGATAACCAACGTCATAGCATGTTGTGACTGGGGAGTCAGGGACCCAGTTGCTGTGTACATTGTGATGTTGCCATTAATGTGATGGGAATAACATAACATTTTGCAAATCAGATCGGGTCCATATTGAACTGTGTTTCAATATGCAAGCAAGTATTGAATGGGGTAATGAGTGTCCTTGGAACAGAATGTCTGGGTAAGCTGTGTACCATAAAGTACCCAAACGTTGCCTTGAAAAAGTAACAAATGAAGAGTCAGCAGTTTTCTGATATAATGGCAGTTTAAGTAGAATCCATTGTGATGTCCTGCAAGACCTACTTTATATCTTCCACTTTATAGGTATGGGCAGGTCAGTGTTTCTGTTTACTGGCTGAGCTAGAGGGCTTTGTGAGGATGCTTTGGGTCAGGTCATAGACTTAAGATGATCAGAATATGAGGTCTGTTTACTTGAATTTGGCAAGGAAAATAAATAGACGGTTGTGAAACTGGCAGTAGCAGGATTGTGTAGGAAAATAAATAGGAATGTGTGTTGGGTCTATACTCGTTGAAACTATTGCATATGTATGGTATTATTTTGATTAACCAATATATTAACTGTTGGTGGTTGAATAGCAGTTAGCTTTATAACGACAAATGCTTGCTAACCAGCTAGGTCCCTGTGATGAAACGAGCAGTCAGAAAGAATAGAGCTAACTAGATTAAGTATTTGGCTAAACGCGCTAGAGTATTTTATCAGCTACTACAGTAGTGCCAGCACTAATCGTGGCAACAAGATGGCCAGTTAGTCTAGATAGTTACTAGTCGCTCGGCCACACCATGCAAAACCAAATGCTAATCTAGCTAGCACAAGCTAGCCTAGCTAATAGATAACTTGAAACCCGCACTGTCATATCGAAAGATTTCATAGGGCATTGTTGTCTTCTATCATACGGCATTTTAACCTCATGTCTAGTGGCGGAATACCAATATGCCACATAGCACTGAATGGTCATCGGTTATCGGTACGACGGACACAATTTATAACCGATCCGATCTCTCAGACTTACGTCTGCGTTAAGTATTTTACACGACCCCTCTGACAGTTTTGAAAGGGCCTAGGTGCCCTTCGTCCTGCCTGCTGAACACCGCCATTTGCCACTAGCACTTTTCCACTCAGGCAATCTGGAAGCTCTACTGAGGCAGAGGGACCTCGAGGGCCTCAGACACAACAGATCGCCCGACTTATCTCCCTGAAGAAAATGAAAGTAATTTTGACGTTGAACACGAGATTCCTTTGAATTCATTCTTACCGTGAATTCCGATTTGAAAACCGTAGATCTTAGTAGAAATCCCCAAAAGAATAAGGATATGTAAGCAATTGTAGTTGCTCTTCTATTCGGGCGCCATCAGTATCTCTTTGCTTCCTGTTCGACCAACCGGATCTTGTTTTAATATTTATATGTAACATGTAGTTGTATCTAGGACACAAAAATGCTGTTTGCAAATATTCCCAAGAAAGGTTGTTTGAATAACGTTTTTTCGAGTTCATTTAGTTCACGTTTTTGGTAACATATAGAACTATTGTTTTTAGAGGCAGACACATTACAGAATGTATTGCGCAGTAATATCCACAGCAAGGACTTGGGTGTTTTGGATCACCGCACAGTTCCGTAGTATGAAAACATCGCTAATATGCATTTTACAAGATGGAAGGTTGTTAAGCCTCGACACTATTAGGCCTAAAACATTTCACGTTGTCACATTGCGTAAGTGACATTGAGAGGATAAATGGGCAAAATTGATACATTTGAAAGGGATATGCAAGTATCTAGGTAGAACTAGGTGAGCCACTTGTTAGTCCATAAGGCTATACTGAACAACTCCTACAGTGAGACGAATAGGACATTGCAGCCGACTCGGCAATCGAACTGAGTATTGTATCTGCTGTATACAGTGGGTAAAATTGCAAAAACATTTGCCTGGGTTGATGAATAGCTGCCCCTGCATTTTACATGCTTATGGGAGGACGAAAAGAGGTCTAGCACCTTTCCTAATGCAGTCTAGAATTCCTCATGCTGCATGATAACATTGCAGGGTGAGGGTGTTGGTGTGATGTTGTGGGGTGCTTTGCTTTCATGGCACACACATTGCCCCTTCATGAAAGTGGAGTAACTTTTTAATACCACGCAACATCTGAGTATCTTTGCCAATAAAGTGCATCTCTTCATAGCAGCAGTGCATCCATCTGCTACTGTTTTTTAAAGCTGAATAATGTCTCATACCACAAGGCTAGAATTGGTCATGAATGGTGCTACAAACCCAGTCACCAGATTTCTACCCAATTGAGCACATATGGGATGATATTGAGCTATTTGAAGTAGAGATCCAGGACCATCCAACATCACACTGTGGGAAGCATTAGATTGATCATGGAACCAGCATCCATGTGGAATACTTTTTACATCTTGTTGAGTCGGTGCCTGTGGCGAAAGGAATTTACTCAATGTAATGGACCGAGGTGAAATCAGTTTCATATTCGAGATTCAACAGACATTCATATTCGTACCTCCGTTCAGGCGCCGCGTCATATTTAGGGACTAGGGTAAAAAAGTTGACAGTCCGAAGGTTTTTTAAATATTTTTGTCAAAATCCACCATACCAACTTCAAATGTGTTCCACATTCTTCTACTACTGACTGACCAATTTGTTCAAGCTTTGGTTTGGTGATAATGTTGATCATTGATTAACCCATAGCCAATAAATCAATTAAAACACCAATATTTCAGTATTTCCTCAATATCTTTGTCAAAAATTAACATAGAAACGTCAGACCTGTTTCACATTATTCTACTACTAGCAAACCAACTTGTCCAAGCTTTAGTTTGGTGATAAAGTCGATTATTGATTAACCTATATTGCCAATAAATCAAGAAAAACACCTATATTTCAGTGTTTCCTCAATATCTTTGTCAAAAATGAACATAAAAACTTCAGACCTGTTTCACATTATTCTACTACTAGCAGAACAACTTGTCCAAGCTTTGGTTTGGTGATAAAATTGATTGTTGATTAACCCATAGCCAATAAATCAACAAAAACACAAATATTTAAGTATTTCCTCAATATCTTTGTCAAAAATGACCATAGAAACTTCAGACCTGTTTCACATTATTTTACTACTAGCAGAACAACTTGTCCAAGCTTTGGTTTGGTGATAAAGTTGATTGTTGATTAACCCATAGCCAATAAATCAACAAGAACACCAATATTTCAGTGTTTCCTCAATATCTTTGTCATAAATGACCACAGAAACGTCAGACCTGTTTCACATTATTGTACTCCTAGCTGACCAAGTTGTCCAAGCTTTGGTTTGGTGATAAAATTGATTAATGATTAACCTATATTGCAATAAATCAAGAAAAACACAAATATTACAGTGTTTCCTCAATAACTTTGTCAAAAATGATCATAGAAACTTCAGACTTGTTTCACATTATTCTACTCATAGCAGACCAACCTGTCCAATCCTTGGTTAGTTGATGAAGTTGATTATTGATTAAACCATAGCCAATAAGTTAATAAAAACACAAATATTTCAGAATTTCCTCAATATCTTTGTAAAATATGAACATAGAACCTTCAGAACTGTTTCACATTCTGCTAGTACTAGCTGACCAAGTTGTCCAAGCTTTTTTTGTGTGATAAAGATGATAATTGATTAACCAGGGCCATAGCCAATAAAAACACCAATATTTCAGTATTTTTTGTCAAGTTTGCTGACGACACAACCATCGTGGGCCTCATCTCTGACAGTGACGAGTCAGCCTACAGAGAGGAGGTTGACACCCTGACATCATGGTGCCAGGACAATAACCTCTCTCTCAACATTAGCAAGACCAAGGAGATGATTGTGGACTATCGGAGGCGGCAGGAGGAGGAGCATGCACCCCTACTCATCAACGGATCTGAAGTGAAGAAGAGCAGCTGCTTCAAGTTCCTCGGGGTGAACATCAGCAACGACCTCACCTGGTCTGTTCACACGGACAAGGTGGTCAAAGCGGCCCGTAAACGCCTCTTCTTCCTGAGGAAACTGAAAAAGTTTGGTATGGACTCAGTCATCCTCACAAACTTTTACAGGTGCACTATAGAGAGCATTCTGACTGGTTGTACAGTGTGGTATGGGAGCTGCACAGAAAGGGACCGCAAGGCCCTACGAAGTGTGGTCCGTTCCGCTGAGTTCATCATCGGCAGGAAGCTCCCAGCCCTACAGGATACCTACCATACACAAGCTGGCAGGATTCTAAGAAACTGTTACCACCCATCCTTCAGTCTCTATACCCTGTTGCCTTTTGGCAGGCGTTACCGTAGCATCCGGTCGCGCACACGCAGACTGGACAACAGTTTCTACTCAAGGGCCATCAGGCTTCTGAATGGACACTGATATGGACATTGATTCACTGCACACTAGTCACTTATACACTGTCACTATCAGTAACATTGCACTACTGTACCTCACTGTACTTCGCCATCAGGCTCCTATATGGTCATTGACATAGACACTGATCTGCAATTTTGCACTACTGTACTGTACTCCACCTAGGTTAGAATAGTTTATAGGGTTGTAATAGGTATTAAGTGCATTTAGGGTTAGTATAGTGTATTATTTATTGTTATCTGTATATTTAGGAAGTTTTAGTATTCGGGTTAGTATAGTCGATTATTTATTGCAATCTGTATATTTGGGAAGTTTCCCTTATTTAAGCTCAGCATAGATGTAAATTATGTTCTGTGTACTTATATGTTATGTTTTGCCAAGTGCTTGCGTTGCCTTGTCTTAAGAATTTCAGTGCCCAGTGTGACCTTGTGATGTTCTGTGTACCTGACAAATAAAAGACTTGAACTTGTATTTCCTAAAAATACTGTATAAGTTTAAAGTTTCTATTTAAACAATAAGCCCCAAGAGGCCGTGGTTTACGCTGATTTTAGAACAGGTAAGGGGAGTTGTTAGGCACGACGCAAAGCGGAGTGCCGAAAACCCCCTTACCTGTTCTAAAATCAGCGTAAACCACGGACTCGCGGGGCTTATTGCTTTTCTAAAACTGTTACTACAAATATTTGATATGGTTTTATCAATAAAAACTATTAGAAACAAAATAGTTTAATGATAAACATTCATTCTTCCGCTACTACAAAGTATAGTTTCTACATAAATCGTTGCCACGCAACAGCCAGATGGACACCTTTGCCGTCTTTTTCAATTTGAAATATTCGATGCGCAGTAATCTGGAATGTTAAAGAATGTTATGAGGACAACCTGTGAGGTTATGCTGAAAACCGCGCAGAGATTTCTTTTTTTTAAATGCTCATGCGCCCCCCACGTGACATGAAAAAATGCCACCCCGGGCGGCTGCCCGGTCTGCCCGGTCTGCCCGGGCCTAAAACCGCCCCTGGCTATGGGTTAATCAATAATCAACTTCATCACAAATCCAAAGCTTGGACAACTTGGTCAGATAGTAGTAGAAGAATGCGCAACAAGTTTGAAGTTTTTATGTTCATTTTTGACAAAGATATTGATGAAATACTGAAATATGTGTTTTTATTGATTTATTGGCTATGGATTAATCAATAATCAACTTTATCACCAAACCAAAGCTTGGACAACTTGGTCAGATAGTAGTAGAAGAACGTGAAACAGGTCTGACGTTTCTGGAGTAATTTTTGACAAAGATATTGAGGAAATGCTGGAAAAAATTTGTTTTTCTTGATTTATTGGCTGTGGGTTAATCAATAATCATCTTTATCACCAAACCAAAGCTTGGACAACTTCTAGTATTAGAAGAATGTGAAACAGGTCTGAAGTTTCTGTGGTCATTTTTGACAAAGATATTGAGGAAATACTTGAAAATGTGTTTTTGTAGATTTATTGGCTATGGGTTAATCAATAATCAACTTTATCACCAAACCAAAGCTTGGACAACTTGGTCAGCTAGGATTAGAAGAATGTGAAACAAGTCCGAAGTGTCTATGTTCATTTTTGACAGAGATATTGAGAAAATACTGGAAAGTGTGTGTTATTATTGATTTATTGGCTATGGCTTAATCAATAATCAACTTTATCACCAAAACAAAGCTTGGACAACTTGGTCAGCTAGGAGTAGAAGAATGTGAAACAAGTCCGAAGTTTCTATGTTCATTTTTGACAGAGATATTGAGGAAATACTGGAAAGTGTGTGTTTTATTGATTTATTGGCTATGGGTAATCAATAATCAAATTTATCACCAAATCAAAGGTTGGACAACTTGATCAGATAGTATTAGAAGAATGTGAAACAGGTCTGAAGTTTCTGTGGTAATATTTGACAAAGATATTGAGGAAATACTTGAAAATTTGTGTTTCTATGGATCTATTGCTATGGCCCTGGTTAATCAATACTTGTCTGTATCACCAAACCAAAGCTTGGACAACTTGTTCAGATAGTAGTAGAAGAATGCAAAACAAGTTTGAAGTTTCTGTGTAAATTATTGACAAAGATATTGATGAAATACTGGAAAATGTGTTTTTATTGATTTATTGGCTATGGCTTAATCAATAATCAACATTATCACCAAACCAAAGCTTGGACAGATTGGTCAGTCAGTAGTAGAAGAATGTGCAACAAGTTTGAAGTTTGTATGGTCGATTTTGACAAAGATATTGAATAAACATTCGGACTGTCTACTCTTTTACCCCGGTCCCTAAATATGAAGCAGAGCCTGAACGGAGGTACGAATATGAATGTCTGTTGAATCTCGAATATGAAACTGATTTCACCTTGGTATGTAATGGATGTTCTTCACTATGTTAGTTACATTTACATTTATTCATTTAGCAGACGCTTTTATCCAAAGCGACTTCCAAGAGAGAGCTTTACAAAGTGCATAGGTCACTGATAATAACAACAAGATAGCCCCAAAGCATTGCAGGTAGCCAAAAACAGAAGTACACATTGTAAACAACCAAAAATAAGTGCTAAAGGGAAGAAACCATAAGAGCATGTAGTTAAGCAAATTACAATTACACAGCATGAATCTCTAAGTGCAAGTGTACCTGTAGGAAAGCAATAAAAATAGGATTAAATATAATACAACAGTTTAAATCAGCTACCACTAACCAACAAGAGCAACAGTCTAAGCAAGAGTAATTGTGATCCTTGAGGAAACTAGCGTTGGGTTCAACAAACCATTCCTAAGTACCGTTGTACTCCCGGAACAAGTGCGTCTTGAGCCTTCTCTTGAAGGTGGAGAGACAGCCTGTGTCTCTGATGGAGGTGGGGAGGTGATTCCACCACTGGGGGGCCAGGCAGGAGAAGATAGTTTGTTATGCATGTTTTTGTCTTTGTTGTGTATCTACGGTACATGCCATTTCAAGGCACCCACTGCTACAGGGCATATGCCACTTTACTTTTATGTTCAGCTAAAGATGGTTATTTCATACCTTATACATATACAGCACACAAAGTCAAATTATGAGTATTATTTGTTTATTAAAGTCTACTTTTATAGAAAATCTTATTGATTTTCATAAATTATTTCAGTGAAGGAGACATTCCACCAATGTCATCCAGTGCAAGTAATTGGCATCAAGCCCTTTGCAATAAAATAAAGACAATTACACAAAACATAACACACAGTCAAACACAAAAATAAAACGTATATTAAATCAATGTACACATTAAGTTAACACTGATACTCCTGCACCGGGCAGACAAAAAAATCATACCAGCAGAGCCCTGTATTGTAATCTGCTGGTGAATGTAACCAATCAATTGGTCAATGTTTCGCTAAACTAGACTGTAGAGCCCACTTATGAGCCTTTTCACAGATGATCATTGAGAGGGGGAAAATGTATGACAGTGTTGGGAACCTGGCTATTCTAACCATTGTTGAATCAGTTTGAATGATGGTGCGATCACTTATCACACAATCGTAAATTAAATCGTACCATAAATACTCAGAAATATCAGATTTTACGCCTTGTGATATTGGCAAATTTGAATTCTACTGATAGGGTCTTCAGACCTTGACCATGTTTCAGTTTCTAGAGCCGGAGGGGTCAAAACACTGCAGTAGGTCATACTTCACATAGCCAACACGGTCTACTTGTTTGTTAACATTCATCCGCCAGTAGAACCGTTCCCGGACGAAGTACATGTTTCCTTGAAAGAGAAAAAAAGAATGACCGCATGAGCAGAATGGACTTCAAATGTTCGTTGCATGATGCTAATATTGATATATTTATACATCATTAAGATCAATAAATTACTACTTACTCTTGTACAGGAAAACATCAGTGACATCACTGGGAACACCCCCAAAGACCACGTTTGTGACAGCCATTTTGTCAACCATCTGGTCCTTCACAACAAGTCTGTCAGCATAAAAAACATGGTTTATTAACCTCCATCTTTTGCACAACATCAGCAGATTTTGTTTTGTTTTGAATGTCTTTCCTCAGAGAGATGGACTGACCTCCAGTAGTTCTCCCCACTGAAGAGTAGGACCTTGTCCTTTCCTTTATGCAGCACTCCCTCCACTCTGCTAACACTCTTGGGCAGTCCCAGCTTATCAATGCCACGGGGACCCAACAAACTCTGACCAGTATACACCCAGAAACGGGTCCCTGTGGGTCAGCAAAAACTAGTTTAACAGGTAGGCTGATGATCTTTTCCCCTCCGGTTAAAAGCCATGTCTGATTGCATACAACGTATCTGACACATGTTACCTGAGAAGAAGTACATTTTCTTGTTAAGCTGGTCTTGAAAGGCAGCATCGACAACGGCAGGAAGTGCTGGCCACCTCTCGGAAAGGAAGAATGGTCCCTGGAGACCCTTATTCGACATTCTCCAGTACTGCCTGTTGGGCCAGCGTATAAATTGATTTTAAACCATACTGTTCTTCCTCTTTAAATTCAGGAGAGATGTCTTCACTTTGCTATTGTGGCTTACCCATCCTTGAAGAAATGCAGGTCTCCATCTATTTCTGTGATGGTGTCGAACTTGTCCACCTTGCAGGCATCTTTGGAAGGGTCGATAGGGGCTGGGGTAGTGGTGGTTGGTGCTGTGGTAGCGGGGGTATCGGGCTGCTTACTGGGGTCAGGGGTGGACTGAGGGGGTGTGGGATTAGGACCAGGTTTGGGCCCTATGGACAGATAAAAGGAATACAATCTGGTTTGTCATAACTAGGTGTTTACACTCATTCAGAAACACTACAAAGATGAGTACCATGCATGCTGTGTGATCGGGTCATGTTACAGCTGATGACATACCATACAGATACTGAATGCCCTCAATGTCATCCTTGTGCAGAGAGAACTTCTCCACATAGCTATACATGGGAAACATGAGGGCGTCTTGGATGTTGGAGTGATCAAGGCCCAGGGCATGTCCAAACTCGTGGGCCGCCACCAGAAAAAGACTGTACCCTGTGAAAGAACAGAATGAACTCTGATGAGAGAGGTCTATGACTGTTTGAGATGTCAAGAGGAGCTGGGATGAATTGCGTGTGTTTGGAACTTTTCTAGCTCTGATGGAGATGAGAGGGATGTTCTTGTGACCTGGCATGCAAGATCTACGCAGTAGCATAAAAAAATATATATACATATGTATGTATATATTTAAAGATATAAAAATAATAAAATCTACATCATAAAAAAAAGATTTTGAACAAAAAAACAAAAAAAGTATTGTAGTACTGCCTAAGAATGGGTGCGATTGTCTTATAGTTTGACATTGTGTGTCAGCTGTCACTCACCCCTGTCTGGGCAGAAGCCCCATTTCTTATCCTGATCATAGTCATTAGTGGTGGCGCACCACAATTTGCCATCTCCACGTCCCTCACTGGTACACGAGTAATACTTTTTTCCCAGGAACACGAAAGGGAAGCTACAAGGCTCTCCCTCAGAGTTTCCACCAATCACTGCCGTGTCTGTCACAAACCACAGGCACAACAACAATAAGGAACCAAGTCCCTGTGACAGCAGAGCACTGATTCAGGTTTTCTCTGAACCTGACAGGCCACTCACCTCGGCTTGGACAGAAGCCATATTTCTTGTCCATGTCAAAGTCGTTAGTGGTGGCACACCAGCGATACCCGTCGTTGCGTCCTTCCGTAGTGCAGCCGTTGTAGGTCTCCCCTAGGAAGATGAAGGGGAACACGCACTCTGCTCCGTTGGCATTCCCTCCAAACGTGTAAAGAACTGTGAGTGGGAAGAAAAGGGGTTAAGAATGGCTAAACAATGGGGATGTGAGCACTGAAAGATCTAATGGCAAATGGAATTTGTTTATCCCTTTTCCTTTTCTTTAACCAACATTTTGCTTCAATTCTTTGTCATTGTAGTTTGGGAATTTAAAGGAGTTTTAGGGAACATTCTTCCCAAAGCAAACATCCCCAGAACTTTAATGGTATATATTTCTGTCTTACGTTCACTGGGGCAGAAGCCATATTTTTTGTCGTTGTCATAGTCAGCAGTAGTGGCACACCAAGGCAAGTTGTCGGTGCGTCCCTCAGAGGTGCAGCTTGAGTAGGACTTGCCCTCAAACACAAAGGGGAAGTGGCACAGAGCGCCTTCTGCATTGCCATAGCGAGTCTTCACCACTGGAAATTGAACATCAATTAACATTGAACATTCTCAGTCAGCATAATGGCCACTAGAGGGAGACAGAGCTCCATATATTACTAATAACAGGTATCCATGGCAATATGTAACTTTAATCCTCTTGTTGTCTAATCCCCTTCAGATTTAAAAGCATAGCACGGGTGTAATACCCATTATTTCCCTACACTCCTATACATGTAGAACTAGGCAAAAAGTGATACTTTAGATAGTGGGACTTGGCCAATGGATGGGACTGCAACACTTCCTCTTCTTACCGGGTCCTGTGCCCAAGGTCCAGTACTCGTCATCATCAAAGTGGGCATCTCCCTGTACGCCCTCGCCAGGTGGGTAGGCGTGCGCCAAAAGACCGTCTTTTCCATCAAATGGGTAAGGGTCTCCGTGGTCTGGAAACACAACAATAACAATACCATTCACAAGATATCCAAAGTACAGACAGATTCCTATGAATGTTCTTTCATTTTAAAGGCTTACAATCACTGTATTGTAAAGATCAGTAATGTGTATGATTTCTTGTAATTTCGGGTTGTTTTTAGCATACAACATTAAAAAAAATTTGTTTTATTTTGACATGGTGACTGCCACAAAAAGACTAAATAGTTGGGATCCAATCCTGTCATATTCAATCTACCAATATTTGCAGAACCACTCACCTGCTCTCCCAAATGAGATCATAATGTCAGCGGTTCCATCATATAGGCGCGTGAATGTCAGAGGGGTGACATCACTCCACACCTTGAAGGCCCTAGCGAAGGCGTCGTCAATCAGAGACTCCTCCATGTCCGGGGAGTAGTTTAGGATTCTAAACAATAGGATGTGGTCAAACACCAACTTCTACAAATATGCAGGTTCACAAAGTCATGGCAGTCACACACTTTGTTACTGTTTATCTCTATCTCACATCTTCACTCCCTCCCCCTCTGCAGCGTTCATTAGTAAAAAAAAAAAAAATGTAATGCCAAAGTTAGCTACACAACAGTCATACAAATACAAGACAAATACGACAATGAAACAAAAATATTGTGCATCCTCTTAATCTACTAGCATTCAGTTTTTTCCCTATCTACACAATCTCTCTCTTTCTCTCTCTGTACCTGTATGTGACGTCATGATGGTCCCATTTGAGGTCGCCGGTGAACGTCTGGTAGCTGCGCACGTCAGGGACCCCACAGCGAGGATGCTTCATGGCAGCCATGGTGGGCTTGTCCAGCAGGCCTGTCTCCTCCAGACCCATCTGCCTCTGCATCTTCATCAGGGCCTTTGAGGAGGACCCTTGGAACTGTATTCCGCTACGCTGGAGTTCCTCCATGTAACCAAAACGCTTCAGGTAGCGCTGGAGGGTGGGAACCGGTCAAAGACAAAGAACATGAGTGGAACATGTCTAACATTACTCATTCACACCTCATGCAGAAGGATTTATATAATGAACAATTACTGCAATATCAAAACAGTTCCCCATTGTTATTCAGAGGACTCTTTTTCTCATCTCTGGAAAATCACTACAAATCACAAAATGTACTCACATCTGCTAGTTCCTCATCAGTCACGTTTTTGAGTATGTCTCCAGGGAAGGTGACAAACACAGAACTGAGTGGAAGGCACCATCCTCCTAAAGCATACGTCCCCAAAAGAAGGAGAGCTAACACTCTGGATCTCATGTTAAGACCAAGATCAGATTTACCAAGCACAAAAGAAGTTAGTGCTCAGAAGCTGGATGCTCAGTGAAACAGAAAAAATAAACAATTCACTGGGGGGATTCTCCTTGAAGGTCTGTTGAAATGAAGTCTGGAGTTTCTTGTTCAATTCTGCCGTGTTGCTGCTGTGGACTGTATTTATGCCATTCATGAAACCTTAGTCACTTCACCTCGCCCCTTTCTGTCACTTATCAGCCCTCCCCCATTGGCCAGGGTGGCATGTCTGGAGCTGAGCTGAGCAAGAGGTGGGAATTTCCAAAATATCAACATTCAACTACAAATATCGCAATGTGAATATATGGCTTGTTATTGATTCGTTGAAATGTCCAAACAAACATGCACCAAGCATGTTTCCGCAATTCTGAAATCATAAAGGCTAGTGTTAGATTTGATTTAATCTCCATGTAATATATTGTATACAAGTGACACTCACAATCAAATCTAAATGAACATAAATCCCCAATAAACTTTTCTGTACCTATTTGGAAATGTTTTGTCCCTATTTGTGGTGGCGCAATGACATTCATCCCAACGTTTTTTATTTGTGTGTTGTTTCAGCAGAATAGTTTGCACAAGACTAGAATGGTGTCATTAAAAGATAGCTTTAGAAGTTCCAACTAGTCCTTTTTTTGGACTAGACAGGACTCTCTCAACAGTGACATGCATCCTCTGTAGCCATATTCATAACTGAACAAATGGCCAGACATTTTAGATTATTCTTGGTGTAGGGAAGTTATATGGTGGGTTCCACTTTTGAGTGCTAAATAAAAACAAATATGAAATACTTCCTCTCCCCTTGATGTTGGACAATTGTGAAAAAGGGTCAAGACCATACTTTACTGAAGCACTTATCCCCCCCACCCACCCACAACCAACACCCACACACAACCAACAACCACACCCACGATTTGTCACTTAATCTTTTTTGTAATACCAGGCCACATTGGGTTCACTGGACTGAAATATATGATTGGGCTCACCAGTACACTATGGACGTTATACAGGACAGAATGAGGCACATTTGTAGACATTACACTATAAAGCAATAAATGTTCAAAATTGTGGGTTTAAATAAAACTCAGCTGTTTGCGGTCAATCATTTTAAGGAAGCAACATCTATCTCACCAACACAAATGACGCTCTTTGATTTGTGTAACTACATGACTAATCTCTTTTGTACCTTATTCTCTCGTCTTTTAAAACAACAGTATTTTCCCACCATTATTTGAATGCATTTCCTCTTATTTAATAACAGTACGTGTTTTCTCATGTCGTGTGTCACATGGTCAGCTACACAAAGTTTTAAAAGCTTGAAGGATCTTAATGAGCCTACAACTCCATCCAAGGACAAGGAAAGACCTTCACTGAATAGCCAACCCTGTTGTAAATCAATGACTGCATGAATACTAGACGCAACAACTGGAGAGTCTTAATAAGGTATTTTCATGTAAATATTTGTTATTGAGTGAGTGAGTGAGTGAGTGAGTGATGAGTGAGTCAGGTTATGTTAGTGTGGGTTGTGGTAGTTTTTTTCCTGAAATGATTACTCATTTTTTGGGCCAAACCACCAGCCATATTCTTCATAAGAGGGGCTTTTTTTTGACCTCACTGCTGACATCCCACTCTGCCCCCACATGCAGCCGAATTTGCTGAATATCTCCCCCACACCTGGAGCATGACACAACCCTTTAGCCCCTTCCCACACTAAAGGAACACGGAGACATACCAGGTCAAACCAGGACAAAGGGACAGGTGACAGGAAATAAGATAAGGACACAATAATGTTGTGGTTGTGGTCCCCTGTATTTGCAATGTAAGCATTCCTGTAATTATGGAAGTAGTTAGCTAAGCAAATCTGAGTAAAAATAAACATTCAAACACATCCTTTACTATCATGTGTAGCAGATGATGCAATACGTTGGGCTCAAATGGGAGAAAAGACACAATGCTGTTGCAGCTTGTGGTGATGATAACAATGCAGTAGTATGAGAGAGGTCTCATCAATGCTATGGCAGTGCCAGAAGTTTCTACACAAATAAAGAAAGATGCCATTGTAAGTTCAAAAGAGCAACAAACACAATGATTAGATGTATTTTCCTGAAATGTTGTGTGTTATTATGCATGTGTATAACATGTGTTCATTGCTGTTTCTTGATGTGAACGTAGACATGCCAAACTTGGCCAGCATATTGCAAACCTCTAGCTGAAGGAAGTACGCTGTAATGACCTGTCTTAATGCTGGGGATTTTCATTTCAGAAGTGTTCTTTCATCATCACCAGCTGTGGTTTAAAAACCTGTGGGTTTTTATGTCCGTAAATGACTCATTGATTGGCAATGGGATATGACAAATAATACCTAATGTGCTCATGTTTGCTGGCCAATGCCAAATATCACAATAGGGGCATACTGATGCAAAAGTCTAAGTGGCATATTGTTGTGAAGTGCACTTCAAACTCCGTCAATTTTTTCCTCAAAAACTACAACATACTGTGGTGTAGTGATATATTTGTTTTAAACTTACTGTAGGTGAATATGCAACAGTCAGCGAACTTACAGTGGGTAAACACTTACCCTACATATTTACTGGGAAGATAAATATACATTAACCCCCACTTGGCCCTCTAGCAATAAATACCCAGCAAATAATGTCTGTATAAATTCAAGGTCAAAAGAGGGTAACAAGTGCCATAAAAAGACGGAAATTAAAACCATTAAACCCTATTAAAAACAGATGGGACTCTGATTGCCAGCAAGCTAAAAAGTATGTTCATGTCGCACACTACAGCAGTTCAGTGGTGCAGTTAACGTACATCTACATTTTAAATGCGAACTTCTAGAAGAAATTAGACATCTTGCAAATGACCTAGTTCTATTTTGTAAAATCACTTTCGTACACATCGTATTTTGTAAATCAATGACTGCATGAATACTAGACGCAACAACTGGAGAGTCTTAATAAGGTATTTTCATGTAAATATTTGTTATTGAGTGAGTGAGTGAGTGAGTGAGTGATGAGTGAGTCAGGTTATGTTAGTGTGGGTTGTGGTAGTTTTTTTCCTGAAATGATTACTCATTTTTTGGGCCAAACCACCAGCCATATTCTTCATAAGAGGGGCTTTTTTTTGACCTCACTGCTGACATCCCACTCTGCCCCCACATGCAGCCGAATTTGCTGAATATCTCCCCCACACCTGGAGCATGACACAACCCTTTAGCCCCTTCCCACACTAAAGGAACACGGAGACATACCAGGTCAAACCAGGACAAAGGGACAGGTGACAGGAAATAAGATAAGGACACAATAATGTTGTGGTTGTGGTCCCCTGTATTTGCAATGTAAGCATTCCTGTAATTATGGAAGTAGTTAGCTAAGCAAATCTGAGTAAAAATAAACATTCAAACACATCCTTTACTATCATGTGTAGCAGATGATGCAATACGTTGGGCTCAAATGGGAGAAAAGACACAATGCTGTTGCAGCTTGTGGTGATGATAACAATGCAGTAGTATGAGAGAGGTCTCATCAATGCTATGGCAGTGCCAGAAGTTTCTACACAAATAAAGAAAGATGCCATTGTAAGTTCAAAAGAGCAACAAACACAATGATTAGATGTATTTTCCTGAAATGTTGTGTGTTATTATGCATGTGTATAACATGTGTTCATTGCTGTTTCTTGATGTGAACGTAGACATGCCAAACTTGGCCAGCATATTGCAAACCTCTAGCTGAAGGAAGTACGCTGTAATGACCTGTCTTAATGCTGGGGATTTTCATTTCAGAAGTGTTCTTTCATCATCACCAGCTGTGGTTTAAAAACCTGTGGGTTTTTATGTCCGTAAATGACTCATTGATTGGCAATGGGATATGACAAATAATACCTAATGTGCTCATGTTTGCTGGCCAATGCCAAATATCACAATAGGGGCATACTGATGCAAAAGTCTAAGTGGCATATTGTTGTGAAGTGCACTTCAAACTCCGTCAATTTTTTCCTCAAAAACTACAACATACTGTGGTGTAGTGATATATTTGTTTTAAACTTACTGTAGGTGAATATGCAACAGTCAGCGAACTTACAGTGGGTAAACACTTACCCTACATATTTACTGGGAAGATAAATATACATTAACCCCCACTTGGCCCTCTAGCAATAAATACCCAGCAAATAATGTCTGTATAAATTCAAGGTCAAAAGAGGGTAACAAGTGCCATAAAAAGACGGAAATTAAAACCATTAAACCCTATTAAAAACAGATGGGACTCTGATTGCCAGCAAGCTAAAAAGTATGTTCATGTCGCACACTACAGCAGTTCAGTGGTGCAGTTAACGTACATCTACATTTTAAATGCGAACTTCTAGAAGAAATTAGACATCTTGCAAATTACCTAGTTCTATTTTGTAAAATCACTTTCGTACACATCGTATTTTGTAAATCAATGACTGCATGAATACTAGACGCAACAACTGGAGAGTCTTAATAAGGTATTTTCATGTAAATATTTGTTATTGAGTGAGTGAGTGAGTGAGTGAGTGATGAGTGAGTCAGGTTATGTTAGTGTGGGTTGTGGTAGTTTTTTTCCTGAAATGATTACTCATTTTTTGGGCCAAACCACCAGCCATATTCTTCATAAGAGGGGCTTTTTTTTGACCTCACTGCTGACATCCCACTCTGCCCCCACATGCAGCCGAATTTGCTGAATATCTCCCCCACACCTGGAGCATGACACAACCCTTTAGCCCCTTCCCACACTAAAGGAACACGGAGACATACCAGGTCAAACCAGGACAAAGGGACAGGTGACAGGAAATAAGATAAGGACACAATAATGTTGTGGTTGTGGTCCCCTGTATTTGCAATGTAAGCATTCCTGTAATTATGGAAGTAGTTAGCTAAGCAAATCTGAGTAAAAATAAACATTCAAACACATCCTTTACTATCATGTGTAGCAGATGATGCAATACGTTGGGCTCAAATGGGAGAAAAGACACAATGCTGTTGCAGCTTGTGGTGATGATAACAATGCAGTAGTATGAGAGAGGTCTCATCAATGCTATGGCAGTGCCAGAAGTTTCTACACAAATAAAGAAAGATGCCATTGTAAGTTCAAAAGAGCAACAAACACAATGATTAGATGTATTTTCCTGAAATGTTGTGTGTTATTATGCATGTGTATAACATGTGTTCATTGCTGTTTCTTGATGTGAACGTAGACATGCCAAACTTGGCCAGCATATTGCAAACCTCTAGCTGAAGGAAGTACGCTGTAATGACCTGTCTTAATGCTGGGGATTTTCATTTCAGAAGTGTTCTTTCATCATCACCAGCTGTGGTTTAAAAACCTGTGGGTTTTTATGTCCGTAAATGACTCATTGATTGGCAATGGGATATGACAAATAATACCTAATGTGCTCATGTTTGCTGGCCAATGCCAAATATCACAATAGGGGCATACTGATGCAAAAGTCTAAGTGGCATATTGTTGTGAAGTGCACTTCAAACTCCGTCAATTTTTTCCTCAAAAACTACAACATACTGTGGTGTAGTGATATATTTGTTTTAAACTTACTGTAGGTGAATATGCAACAGTCAGCGAACTTACAGTGGGTAAACACTTACCCTACATATTTACTGGGAAGATAAATATACATTAACCCCCACTTGGCCCTCTAGCAATAAATACCCAGCAAATAATGTCTGTATAAATTCAAGGTCAAAAGAGGGTAACAAGTGCCATAAAAAGACGGAAATTAAAACCATTAAACCCTATTAAAAACAGATGGGACTCTGATTGCCAGCAAGCTAAAAAGTATGTTCATGTCGCACACTACAGCAGTTCAGTGGTGCAGTTAACGTACATCTACATTTTAAATGCGAACTTCTAGAAGAAATTAGACATCTTGCAAATGACCTAGTTCTATTTTGTAAAATCACATGCCATTCTTACAAGCTGTTTATAATTCAGTAATACTAAAGGGAGTTACATGCTATGTTGGCTATTACGGGCTATGTTGAGCAATGACCAATACAAACTGCAACATCCTACTGCATGTGCGTGGGAACAACCCACAGATCTTATGTTTCTCATCCTGGCAGCCTGTGTCTTTGTCTGACATATTTTTCTTATCCAGAAACAATCCTATGGGCATTTCTGTGAAACTTCAAAGAAGCCCAGGGCCTCTTGAAAGACATCTGCCACCCATTTCAACTGGCGTCAAATGCTTTAATGAATCTGTCTCCAAGGACACATTTCTGTTTATTGCATTGGATTTATTCAATCCTTTTCCGGAAACATCCCGGAGGCAACCATCCCTGAAAAATGAGATATATTTTGTTTGGCTGGGTGCCCAAAACGGCTGCCACTCCTACCAGTGTGCTGTAACAGGCCATATGTTGTAAACTGAGGTGAGGCAGAGTGCCACCACAACATTAGACTGATGTCGCGGTCTTCACATGGCCGATATAACACCGTCTGACTGGGTCTGATTAGGGCAACTAGCTATATCCAATGAGGGTGCTCCTCTCAGGCCTTGCATCCTACTATGATTTCCTGTGATGACTAAATGTTCACTGAAATTGTTAAAGCTGTAATGGGCAGAATGAGAAAACAAATTCAAATATGAAAAATAGCTCCCCCAGTTCTTGTCTGAAAGTCTGTGCTTTCCTCCAGCTCGAGTTTGATTGACAGTGGTTTTACAAAATAAGACAAGGAAGGCACCCCTCGCCAATTGGTTGGAACAGGATTGCTGGAACGTAATTGGCTGGATAGTAGCGGCATGCCCCAAATAATATACAGAAATGGATATTCCACTGGGACTAAGCTGTCTGTTCCTAAACAACTCTCAGAGGGCCTCATTAGCTTCCACAACATATTTATAGGGGACACAACTATATTTACAAAAACAAACCTACCCATTGTATCTTTGAGAAAAGGTAGAGGAGGAGAAAACATTTCAAAAGCCTGATCAAAATTAGCAGCATGGTGCTGTTGAAGATGGCATTTGAAGTTCAACCACATTTGTAGGTCAAAATACACTGCCTGGCCCGCCAAAAAGTCACCACCTGGATTGAACTAAGCAAATAAGTAAGAGCCTCCCATTGGATAAATTACTGCATGGGTGATTATGTTTAAGCTGGTGAGAAGTTATTTATCCCTAACTGATGCAATGTGTTGCTTCTCATTTCTTAAACAACCATGTCGAAGGACACATCCTGTGAATGTGGAAAAGATGGGTCAAATAATTGGCATGCATCAAGCAAAGAAAACATCTAGGAGATTGCTGAAACTACTCAAATTGGGATAAGAGTTGTCCGGATTGGACTGGATTGAGTCCAGATTTACCCTGTTCCAGAGTGATGGGCGCATCAGCGTAAGAAGAGAGGCACCTGAAGTGATCCACCTATCATGCCTTGTGCCTACCCTACAGGCCTTTGGGGGAAGTGCTATGATCTGGGGTTGAGAGTGGTTCAGGGAGCATGAGACATAATTTTCACACATGGATTGGCCACCACAGAGTCCAGACCTTAGCCCCATTGAGAATCTTTGGGATGTGCTGGACAAGACTTTGTGCAGTGGTCAGAGTCTCCCATCATTAATACAAGATCTTGGCGAAAGATTAATGCAGCTCTGGACAGAAATAAATGTTGTGACATTTCAGAAGCTTATCAAAATGATGCCACAGCGAATGCGTCCCATAATCAAAGCTAAAGGTGGTCCAACCAAATATCAGTGTGTGACTTTTTTTGGGCCAGGCAGTGTATGTTTGTTGTGGATGATGCTCTGCAGGAGTAATCTGCTTGTGAAGTCAGTCTATAGCTCATAAGGGTCAGGCTTGCCATCTTCCAAAGCTAACCTTGTTTCCCCCAGTGTTTACAATTTGGCACTTTCCCTGTACTACGACTCATGACCCTTGGTCCTTAATTGTGACATGGCCTGTTTGGTTTACAAACTGCCTTGTTAAAGCAGACTGTTTATGTGTTATGGGTTGTTTTTAGGAAGGCCAGAATCACTTCCTGTCTCTCTCAGAGACTCCAGACTTATGTGTTTTGCTGGCCTTGCAGCCCCCTTTCTCTTTAGAAGTTTTCAAGCTGACTTGTACGTTGTGGACACCGGTTTGTTGACACAGGTCAGCCTGTCTTTTATGTGGCAGGGAATTTTACCCCTTCATTGTGTCATGGTACTTTACCAATGGCTTGCCTTAGGAATCCATGTTTTGCAGTTGTTTTGGAAATATTTTCAAATTTTTTCCCTATTAATGTGTTATGTAAGTTTTCTCTCACTGCCAAAAAAGCTTTGGTCTCCTTTTTTAGTTTTCCTCTTTTTTGGGTTAATCATCTCCTTTATCATTCTTGTTATTGCCACCATGACAATTATCCCAATTATTTTAGCAAGAATAATAAGCAAACAGTGATTGCAAGTTTATTGTCACTAAATATTCCCAAACCTCATTAAAGTTCTGCTTAAGTGCCAATATTTGAGGCAAAGGAAGATCCTATACTGAAATCAGAACAAAACTACACATCCCATGTTTAAATGTTTTTCTTCCTGGGTTAAGTCAGCCTGGCGAAGCGTTTACACAAATGTGTCAGCCAAACTATTATTCAGAATTTGGGAAGTAGCTATGGTCAACGATAACACAACCTTTCTTATGTGTCACTACAGTGAGCTCAGTGGAACACCTCAATCAGAAAGAAGCTGATGATAGAAGAGAAATGATTGTGGCTCAGAATGGAGCTCAACAAGGGACTATGGTGTACAGTTTCAATACGCCACCTACAAACCAGTCCGGTCCGTCAACAAGATCAGCTGGACAAATGCCATATATCAAAACGGTTACAATGAATTCTGAAAGTATGCCTGGCTTCACTAACACCCCAGTCAGATGAGTCAACAGGATCAGACAGACGTCTGTGCAGGACTGTAGGCCAACCAGGGCTGAGGCAGCTGATTCATCTTCCCCAGGGCTGACAGACAACAAAGCTTATTTCTGCTCTGCTAGATCCTTATTTTGTCTTTCTACTGTGTCTCTCCTGCCCGGTGATCAGCCATCCACCTGATACACTACGTGTACTGTACTAAAATAGACACTAGTATAGTATGCAGGGAAAGAAGGAAAGAGAGAACGATGGGCAGGCAGGCAGGAGGCAAATTGGAAGGCAGGCAGGCAGGCAAGCAAATTGGCAGGCAGGCAGGCAGGCAGGAAGGCAAATTGGAAGGCAGGAAGGAAGCAAGCAAGGATGGAGAGAATTCTTCATTGCTTTGTATGACAAAATGGGCGCTAACAGTAGTAGTGCAAGATGGTCTAGTTAAAGTGTAATAAGATGTTAAAATGGCTAGTTTGAAACAGGAATGGGGTACAACAGAAGGTTTTATTGTCTGGTTTGGTTTTATTGTCTGGTTTGGTTTTCCAGACATTTGACAGGTGTGACTGTCCAATGTAAAATATCCCTCTTCAAACAGGGTCAAAAGATATCACGTAATTTACTAAACAATTTGGACACCCAAATAACAATCTATGTGAAGCATTCACTTCCTCACCAACAATTGATCCTGGAGGTACAGTGGTAGCCTTGGGCCTAGGGATGGGTATCGAGAACCGGTTCTTGTTTAGAACCGGTTCCCAGTTAATCGATTCCTTGGAATCGTCAGCCAAATTCTTTAACGATTCTCTGTGCCGTGGCGCATGCGTGAACTTTTATAGTTTCAGACTGCAGCAAACATGGCAACTAGGCAGAAGTGCTCTGGTTGTATTTTACACGACGACAACATGACAACGCCACTTGTAGCGTGTGTTCAAAAGCTATTTCCTCCCCGGGAGGAAACATAACTATTATGAAGAAACATTTGAACAAACAGCATGGAATAAATGTACAGGAATGCCATGTGTTCGATGCTGCATGCAGCAGCAACGTTCACGCTTCATCTATCCAAGGTAAACTCCTCAAAAGTGATCACAACCACTTGTCACTGTGTGAAGCAATTTGCCTTTATTGTGTGAAGTCGATCAAGTTATCTTCTGTCCCGTCGTTTGAAGCATACATTTTAGCTCCGGCATTCCTCTCCCATTATTGATCACTTTTGATTGAAAGTCCAGTTTTGAGAAATGTTTTATCGTAACGGTGTTAGCTAATTATGAGGCTCTGCCTCCCCTGACCGCACGTCCATGCTCCGTACCCTGTCTATTGTTTTAGTGCCATTTGTTTCATTGTGTAACAGCTTTCACTAAATAAATAATCTCAATTTCCATCCGTTTAATTTAGCTGAGGATGTCAGAGTGAGACTGGTTCAGAGGCTGGGAGGCGGTCTCTGTCACAGGCAGCCTCGGCCCAGCCTTTATTCGAGGCAAGGAAAAATAAAATGACAGAGGAGAGGATTAACGAATGTCACCGAGGAGTGACTTAAGTTTGTGGTGAAAGGTTTGCACCCTTTTACTACGGTAGATGCCCCAGATTTTCGGTAGGTTAATTTGTTTTTGACAAGCCTGCTCAAATAAAATTTCAAAGTTGGATGTTGTTATTCTAACTAGCATAGTTCTGTTTCATTCATCCCACTATATATTTTCTGTAGGGAGATGACAAAGATTCTCAAACCAAGGTATAAAGCCCCAAACAGAGACAGTTTGGCAAACCAACTGATCCCTGATGGTATGAGTTTGAAAAGAGGAATCTTATGTCAGAGCTGAAGCTTTTAGCATTGTCCATCCATCAGCATTACTGCTGATGGATGGACAAGTTTCAGTCAGGACCATTACCTAACAGTAACACTACACTGGGTCAGGGACGGTCAGAATAAGGAAAAAATCCTTAAAACTAAGAATCGATAAGAGAATCGATAAGGAATCAAATCGATAAGCTTGAATTGATAAGGAACCGGAATTGTTCAAATCTTATCAATACCCATCCCTACTTTGGCCTCATCAGCAGGTAACAGCTGATCAAATCATCTTTGAAAAGTGCAGTCAGAAAGCTGCTCTGCCCACAACTTCTCACGAAAAATGGACAAAGGATAACCTGTCATTTGGACCAGAGGCACACTCTTACCACACTCAGTTTCAATTCAAAACGTTGCATACAACGCATCCGGAAATTCTTTTGCCCTCTCATTGGGATTCCCTGGGATTGACAGGACAGAGAAAACCACCATAGGTAGACAGACACACGTGACACCAGACATGCCTGCCAGCTGGGTTGTTTCCTAAAATTGACACCACTCACAGACAACGATGGGCGCACTTCAAGCACAACTTTGCTGTTTAACAATTCCGACGTAAGCTAAAGCCCATGCAACGGAACAGACAACATGTTTTATCCCATGCCATGGATGAGCACACTATTCAGTGTCGGTCAGGAAGGCAAATGGCTAAACTGTCTTTAAAACATCAGACTCAGAGGCCCCAGTATCTTGTAGGATTTTTACTAGCCTTTTCGCATCCCTTCACTCAAGCAAAACATATCCCTTTGTGACAAATGGCAAAAAAAACTGAAAAAGACTGAGACTGACTTTCGTTCCCACTGTCGAACTAAGGAGAGGAGGACCTACTCCCTACAACAGGAGACTTCAGTGACCGAAACAAAAGAGGGTCATCTGTGGACCTGGGTCCCGCTCCCATTCATAAGTGTCAAGACGAACTTGTCAGTCAACCCTGCAGCCTGTATGCTGACAGCACCTGATGCTCCGTGATTTAGACAGCAAGACAATCAGAGACTGAAATCTTAAACTGCTTGAGATTTATCATGTTGCACAATGGCTAGATGGTCTCATCAGCTCATATGGTGCACCAGCAATTTTATTGCATTTTAAGCTCTCCAGAAAACACTTCCTGAGCCAGATTTCCTTTTCCGAAATCACTCTTTGCAAGCTTTAGGGACCAATTTGTAAGCCTTCAGCATGGCAGTTTTAACTTTAACACAGTCCTCGCTGTCAATGAGTTTAAGGGCCAAGTAACCTTCCTGGGCATCACCAGTTGGAACACAAGCCAAGCCAGCCACAGAGAATTGGGGAATCCAAACGAGGAGGTTCTTCTAACCAAAGCCCAGTTTATCTGACATCCTCCTCCTAGTCTCTGACAGGTAGAGGACTCATTGCAGGTCAGTTGTGGTAGGGCAAGGAGCCTGTCTAATTGATTGCACCAGTCTGCCAGTTGGAGAGTTTGCTCACTCTTTTGCACTTCACTTGGCAATTGTGGAATCTGACTTTTTACATCTTCAACACACCTTAATTCCAGTCTCTCGCTCACACACTCCCTACACTGTGGACTCTGAAATGGACCCATCCCATACCTTGAGGTTTTGCTGAGAACTTGAAAAATGATGTATCGTTAATTTGCAACCCAATGTGTGGCGCAAAATGGACGGCTAAGTATCCTAAAAACTGACATTTTAAGGTGGTGACTAAAGTAAAGTCAAACGACGAGTACGACCATAACCACACAGCACAAACAAGGTGTTTTAATGTGCAATTTAACCAATAGTTGTCTGCTGGAATCATGGTGCATTGTTATTTGAGGAGACATTTGGGGCTTAGAGTAAGTGTGTACACAGTGCAGCGATGTAATCACAATGTATCTCAGGCACATCAGGCTATATGTACACAATTCTACTCCTCACTTCCAGATACAAATGTCCAGCTGCTTCAAAAATGTCCCTGTAAAGCAGGCGTTGTTTTTGAGTGAGGGCCATGAATGAGGGGTGAAGCTCTGTCTGCAGGGACCTTGTCTGCCTGTGCTGGGGCTGGGCCGGGCCTTGGTCCTGTGGTACATTTATGGACAGCCATCTCTCACCACCACAGTTAAAGTCTAATGACTTACAGGCTGAGAACACTGGTCTGTATGGGTGTGCCATCTTCCACCACCCACCCGAGCAACCACCACAGGCACTGACTGAGGGACCACGCTAAGGGCTCTAAGTGCCCCAAATATCCTTAAGGCTTATTTAACTTTTTTTCAACTCTATATGGGACAACGCCTTCATTACTTTTTAAAGAGTTGTTTTTTTAAAGTCTTCTTCCCCTCAGGAACAGATCTAGCCTCAACCATAAACACCAAACATCATATTTTTTCAGAGGCCTCCCTGATGGCTGTCCTGCATTATGATCTAGTCAGAAAAAGGCTAAAGAACCGGCGGAGGTTGAGAAGAAATGGAAAAGATACATGGGGAATTTCCTCATTCTTGAAAGAAAGACACGGCTGATAATGGCCGGGAAATTAGTCAGATGCAACACTTTACTGGCTCAGCCATAAACTTGTTGAGGCAGAAGATTATCTCTTCTCTTTACGTAGCATTGCAACGTCTGTCCCACAGGGGTTTGACCGTGTGCTCAGGAAGAAGGACTCAATCCGCAGTCCCTGAAGATCCAAGGATACATAATTTCATTGGAGTGTTACACAACTTTTTCAGCGGGTCTAATTACTGTCAAAGGCAGTTCACCTGGAGAGGGACCCTTGTCATTCAGGCTAGACCTTGCAATTATTATCCCCTCATCCACACAGATATCATGCTGGTAAAGATTATAGACATTATAAAATGTTGTTGACGAGCGGGAATTGGAGAAACTGTAAATTCTCGACACACACATCATCTCCACCACAATTCTAAAGCTTGAGCATTCCATTTGAAGGTATGGTACAATCTGTCTCTATCCAGACTTGTGTGACAATAGGTAGGCGTGCAACCACTTGCAAACATGACAGCCATAATAGATACCCTTGGTGTGCAATCAAGGCTGACTAGCATTGTGTCGGATGTCCAGCATGGTTTCAGTCTTCATCCCAAACTAAAACGATTTCCAATCCTGGGATGTGTTTGTGTAATTCATCTACGAGATATAGGCTGGTTTCAGTGTGTAAACGTTTAGACTCATTGGTCTAAATTCAACCAAGTGAATTGACCTTGGTCTCTGCCTTGGGGCTTCAATGGAGTATCAGAAGCTACTGCCTGCAGGACTAGTGGGACAAGCTTCCTTGAGGAAACAGCTGTGACCCTTATGTCCTCTATCAGTAAGCCAGTAAACTACAGAGACCTGCTGTGTGTGTGTGTGGAGTGTGTGTGTGTGTGTGTGTGTGCCGCGCGCGTGTGTGTATGAATGCAATATATTTCATGACCAGCTGGGGTCACTCTGCCACTAAAAGCCAGAATGGGACCAGCATAGTTTTGCACAACACCAGAGCAGAACCACAACAAAGGATACACTCATGGCCCATATCTACAAGAGCATTTTAGCCAGCATACATTCTCTAGGGACATACCCTTTATAGTGTAAAGGAACACATGGCATGAAGTCTAAGAAATACAGTCTTTTTACAATGTATTCATCAGAGATTTATGGAGTAAACTGTCAAATCCTTCCACCTATCGTCATTTCCATCGCAACCCACCAGGAAAAGATCTGAGACTGCTGAGCCAATCAGGGCCCCTACGTTAGAGCCTACATTGCTTTCTCAAAAGTCTCTGTGGGGAAGATAAGTTAAGATAAAAAAAGACAATTAAATATTGATGTTGCCCTGAGTTTTGAAGTTGGTGTTCGGTGAATAATAGATCGTTGAAGGGTAAATTGTTAGTTTTATTTCAGCACCCAACTGCTCTTTTGTTTGGATTTGCCTGCACTTGTCCTGATAACGTTCTTAATTTCTTATTTCACAGGGGATCCACACTAGACTCAAAATGACTATTGAGTTTGGCTGAATCACATAAATCCTTCACTGCCATAAATCAGTTAGACCTTCATTGTGAGTTCAGAGCTGTAAGGAACAGCCTGTAAAATGTTAGTAAACACATGAGAGCTTGTCAGTTTTTTTTCAGATTCGGTTTTGTGTGCAATTTCATGGGGATAATGTGTTTTCAACAAACACCTTTCCAGGATATTTAGCAGCTGGGAATGCGCAGTGACAAAGCAGAGAGCATTAACCTAGGCCTCACAGCTTGGAGGCCCAGGCGTTGAAAACACAGATGGTACCACATCTCTGGGACAACACTCATGTTTACCAGGAACAATAGCCATGCAATCTTCATAACACCCGGCAATCTGCACAGAGCACTTTCAGCTGGATGCAAATCACATCCAACGAACCAAACTAAACAGAAGCCTAATATAAGTGTAGGAATTGTTTTGACTCTCACCCTCGGCCCCTGGTCACGCATGAGGCGTGAGGATAGTATTGTGTGAGAGCTAGTTCTCAGGGTCCGCTGGTGGCCAGTATGTGGGGGGGGATCTTCTGATGAGTCCCTTTGGTGATGAAACACCTGGGGAAGAACTCGTTCTGCTTTATTCATGATTCCTCAACCAGAGCCCAAGTTGAAGCCGACTGCTCGTCCATTTTTTATGTGAAAAGGCCTTTGGCTGGACATAAATATCATGCAATGGTTTTCTCCCTCAGTCCCGCTCTGCACATGACCCTCTGGGTAGATAAAAAGCTGCATGATGGATCTTCTTTCAAAAAGACCAGGGAAAACACTGACCAAAATCATTTAAAATCCACAAAAAGACAAAAGGTTGGGCACACAAGGACACTAATGCTCAGGCTTGGTTACCATTCCATGGCAGTGAATGTCATCCTGGCCTGGGGCTCTATTACATCCCCCCCCCCTTCCCCCCCTAGTTAGTGAGAGGGCTCAGATTTCCTGCAGAATGAACAGGGGCTCAGTCGATGTGTAGGATTAAATAGGTTACTTTCTTTGGGACATGTGTATTAATAAGCAAGTAGACAGCGCAGAGTAGCTTGCGGCTTCCTACTCTCAACAACAGCTCAATGGGGAGAAGAGTTTTCTTAAGTTGAAAGCGCGTCCTAGTGCTCCTGAATTTGCATACATACACGCCCCGACAGCTCCTTATAAGGGCACGCAACAGCAGTGACGTGTGATGTCAGAATCAACACAATTACGGTGCGTTCACACTGCAGCGGAGTGGGCGGAGCGGGGCGTCGGCTTCCAATTCATTTTCAATGAAACTAGGCGTTGACGCTCGCGTAGGGCATTGTGGGAAGGCGAGCGGAGCGTTGACGCTCGCGTAGGGGCATTGTGGGAAGGGGAGCGGAGCGTTGCAAGTTGGATTCTCTTAACTTTATGTAAATGAGGAGCGTGAAAACGCTAGCGTTGGCCAATCGGACTGGTTTCTTGTAATGTAGCAACCGTTGGTAATGGTAAACATTCTGAAATAAAACAAATACGGCAATAAATATATACATATAGCATTATATAATTATATAGCTGAATCCATTTACCGACATCAATAAATAAATGTATTCATTTATTTATTTCAAAATTACGTTTTTGTAAAGACAACACATTATTATTATTTATTTCAGGGGACTTTTATTTCCTAATGCCACATTTATTGATTTTTTTAGACTTTTTCGCACCACATTTATTTCCACACCACATTTATTTCTGTGCTGTATTTATTTCCGATCTCAGATGCAAATGAGAGGGGCGTGGTTATCTTCAGACCAACGCAGCTGCACACAAGATCGAAGGCAGATGGGGACACCTAGATTCGGTAGATAATGGAAGACATTAGCGGTGTCAGAGATCGCATGCTGGCCTTATAAATCAAATTGATCAGCATGGCTTGTCAGGATATATTATTTTGGCACACATAGTAGATTTTGTAGAGGAACTTGGGCGGACAAGTGCTTTACAGAACATAGATATTGAACTCTTAAATAGTTTGAGACTTATTGAGCACTGTCGTGTGCAAGATGTACAGGAAGTGGGGGGTGATTAGTGCCAGGTAATGTTAGCTAACACCAGTGTTGCCAGGTCCGCGGTTTTCCCGCGGAATTGAGCTACTTTTGAAGTGTTGCCGCGGGTTGATTTTTTTGTCCGCTGGTTCGGGCAGACCTATATTGCATGCAAATTACATTAATATCTTTAAATACAAATTTACATTTTAAATGAAATAATTTATTTATGCCAAAATCCTACCAAACTGACTCCAGATCAGCACATACACACATGGACATGGGGCACGCACACATGCACACACGAACTGTGCGTGTGCACACGTGCCTAATGTTCTCAGTCTCCTGAGAAAATCTCCTGAAAACTGGTTTTAATGCTGGCATACTAAACATTTGGTGTTACTTTGTAGCTATTACAATAGATTTGGCAATGAAAGCAATGCTTTTGGACTTTAAAAGCAGAATTTTATATTTAAATTTATGGTTTGGCAGGGGCATATTTTGAGTTCTGATATTGGGCTGGTTTTTGGGCTGGTTTTATAGGCCATTGGGCTGGTTTTGGGCTGGGGTTGATTGGCCACTGGGCTGGTTTTGTCACACAGACCTGACAACCCTGGCTAACACAGCTAGCAACCGTCGCTACGCCTAACAAAGAAGACAATCACTGCCATTGCTACATCGCTCTGCTATTATGTGGATAGGTAGGTCGATAAGGCACCTAGCTATAACTATCTAGCCTCACCATTATGCCATGCCGGTATTACCATTTAGTGGACGAAACCTGAAGTGAAGCCAGACCATTCCTGACATTACCCATACCTTTCGATTTACAGTACTGCTTCAAATTGAAGTCAAGTTTCTTAACGCTTTGTTATTATTGGCAATTTAAAGTTGCAACTAACCAAGACGTGTCCAGACCAAGACCCATTCAACACGGTACACAAAACCCAAACCCAGATATTACAATTTATGGAATTATTCAATATTAAATCAAACCATTACCACTAGACTCGTTTTAATGATCACTCAGTGACAAAACATGTTTGCAGCGCTGCCAACTCTCACGGTTTCGCTGTGTGACACACGCATTTCACCCATTTCTCACGCTCTCACGCCACACAAGTAGCCAAGCTAACGTTGTAAATACGGACGACGCGCAGGTTAACCGAGTGAAGCAACATTGACGCGCAAACAGCCGTGAATGGCCGTGGGAACAAGGGGTGCTGAGGGTGCTGCAGCCCCCTCTGACATCACGAGAATTAAAAATGATATGACTTAAAAATCCACCACCGTGGCACAGCTCCGCAGTGGTGGACTGGCAATCGGGAGCACCGGGAGAAGAATAACTATGGAAAACCAGGGTAAGAAACGTAGGCTGGGGCTGAAAAATTAAGAGACAAAGAAATCACCTTTACTAGACAAGGTTTTACCAATTGAAAAACGGCTGTTTATTTTACATGAAGCTCAACTATTTTGCGCTCAAATAAAGGGCAAATAATTTTCGACTCGCGCGCTTTGAACGCTCGCTTTAAGGATTGAACTCCCTAACTCGCACCACATTGAACACAGACTATGCTTGCATTAGCAGGGCAGCTGTGGTGGCGTATAGGGCCATTTCTGGTGGGCCGGTCTGGATCAAAGTCCAGGGCCAATTTTTACTCCCAGTTCCTACCTGCCGCCCCGCAACATTAAGCCCCCGCCAGCACCCCCCTGATAAAATATGTTCCCGCGGCTATGCAGCCGTGTAAACTCGCCTTTGGCGGGAGTGAAGCTCGCAAAAACTTGCCCGGGGGGGCTACCAAATCTCACGCCACTGCGGAGCTGTGCCACGGTGGTGGATTTTTAAGTCATATAATTTTAAATTCTTGTGATGTCAGGGGGGGCTGCAGCACCCTCAGCACCCCTAGTTCCCACGGCCATGCACGGCTGTTTGCGCGTCAATGTTGCTTCACTCGGTTAACCTGCGCGTCGTCCGTTAATGTTTACAATGTTAGCTTGGCTACTTGTTTGGCGTTGCCTTTTCAGCGTGAGATATACAAGGTGAGGCGTGAGAGCGTGAGAAATGGGTGAAATGCGTGTGTCACACGGCGAAACCGTGAGAGTTGGCAGCTCTGCAGGCGTGTCCTCACCCACTTTGTCACACCAGCGCATCATTGTTGAGGTCCCCGCCGAGCGTGGTGGGAACATCACTTTGTGTGCTGCAATGGGTTGAGCAGGCCCATTGACAGTACTGTACTACAACTGTCATTGTAAAAAATACAATTTTTTTTGCAGCACATGTGGCTGTTTTATGTTTGACTATGAAAAAATTGGCCTACACTGAGACATTTTACAACAGTTGAAATGGCTCAGAGTCATTGTCATTCATATGGTGTGTTTCATTTCTAGAATTGTGTTTTCAATTTTGCACTGCTGTGTGCTGTGAATGCTTGATAGTGTGCAGCAAATGCTTATTGTGTGTACTGTTATGAATGGTATGTGTGTGTCATTTGAAAATATGGCTGTGTGTACCAAATGAGAACAGGAGTTCCATTTTGTAAACAGGTGAGAGATTTGATGGTAAAGAGTCATCTTGCAAAGGGAGTGTCAGGTTTAGCATTTTGTGTGTGAGGTTTTCAGTTGTGTGTGCAGTTTTTGAGAAAGACGTTTTTGTTTTGAGAAACGTGTGTTAACAATTGTGAAAAACTGTAACAGTTATTTTGTAAGTCTACTGGAGCCTCTACCAAAAAGTGTCCCACATTACCTGAAATCACCCTAAGTATGTCAAGCCGTTTTATCATTTTTTAACCAATGAATTGTTGATATCAAGAATTCGAATTGTTGATATCCAAAATGCAATTCTTGATATTAAGAATTCAAATTTTGGACTAATTGGTTAAATGATAAAACGGCTTGCCATAGTCTAAAGTTGATTACTCATAATACACAGAGAGTTTTCTTAAATGCGATTCCTTTGATCCTTGTGGTTTTAAGAAATCACATTTGAGACAACTCTGGACGATTTACGACTGCTATTTCGAGTTCGGAAAGTCTTCTGAAGTTCAGAACAATTCCCAGATGAGAAAACTTTCATCAATGCCAAATGTTTTCCTAAATCCAATTCAGAAGAAATTCCTTCTTAAATTCTTCATAACTGCGTTCGAGAATGAGGCCCATTGCTCGGAAAGCTATGGATATTCAATTACAACAGAAAAGAACGATTCAGAACATATTATAAACGTAAAACACCCCTTTTATTGAACCAAACCATTGATCTCCATGGCATGACAATGTGTTTATTCATGTAAAATGACTCTGTCTGGTCTCTTTCCTGTGTTATTGATTCAGAGACATTAAAACTGAAATATGAGCCCCACAAAGGATCCACTTTTTTACTGAAAAACACCAGTGGAGGACTTACCGCTAGGATTTACATTGTCTAAGGAATAACTTCATGTGCCCCCTCAAATTTCAAGAATTCTACTTTCAGAGGCCGCAAGAATAGGTGAACAGGCCATGAAGGCAGTGAAAATACTCCTGATTCAGTGGCACTCAGCCATTCGCTGCATTAAGTCTGAGGTGGTTATGACAATTTCAACATTTTTGGGACTCAGACTTTCACCATCACACACTGAATCTTACACAATGAATCTTACACAATGAATGGTCTTAAACATCTTACACAATGATTGATCTGAAACATCTTACACAATGAATGGTCTGAAAGTATAAAAAGGTTTTGCAAGGATGTGGGATCCTCAAAAGAACCACATGCGTATATCTGCTGTTCTTCTCAGTGCTAACAGAAACGCTCACTAAGAATGTTAGTTTCCATCAGTCAACCCTGAGTCAACACTTTTAGCATTTTGGAAGCAACCGACTGTAACATTAAATTGATTGTGTGTCTTCTATTTACATAACATGTGCTTGTTTACCTGCTCATGATGATTTATCATGCTTAACACCTGGAGCTGCAAAAAGTTCTCAGGAGGATGTACTGATCGGTGCCCCATCAATGTAACTTACAAATTAAAGGTAACAGTTCAGCACCACCAGTGACAGCATGGTTGGCTAAGATGATGCAACACCTTTATTACGCTCTTTCAAGTGACTTATATATTGCCTGGGAACCAGACAAATCTGCGAGCTGTTTTGTATACACAAATAGTTTAAATGTTCAACCGACATCAATTTACAGATGATGCAAATTTAGTTCAAAGTTTTTCTTTTGTCAAAGTAATTTCATTGTACCATAGGTGCATATTGGGAGAGAGAGAGACACAGAGAGAGAGAGAGAGAGAGAGAGAGAGAGAGAGAGAGAGAGAGAGAGAGAGAGAGAGAGAGAGAGAGAGAGAGAGAGAGAGAGAGAGAGAGGATTTGTAAGAATTGTCTCATTACACAAAATATGGTGTCTAGATATATGACAGACCCAGACATGGCATGTTAAGTAATATACAATGGTTACAAGAGACCAATATTACATTCACAGACTTCACTGCCAGTGAAATGGAAAAATGAAAGTTCAAATACTGAGTTCCAGAAACCTAAACTAGTGAATTGTGAAAACGGCTCTGATATACTGTAGTAAATTCACAATCTCTATGTCGTCTTTTCTAGGTCTTCAGTCACAGTCAAGGCCTATTACAGTTGCGATTATGGCCTCGTCGTCATTTAACAAAGATTACTCGCCAATGTACAGTATGTACGGGGAGCATGATTGAGCAGAATCAAAAATCAAATTCTTATCAACAGCCTACAAAGAGGGTGTATAAATGCGTCTTAAGTGCATCTTCTCTTTCCTTCTAGAGGTGCCTTTCATTGTTCAGCCAGGCCACTTATGCACATACCCAGCCCCTGAGAGCGGTCAGGAACTGTTTTATATATATGTAAATACATACAAATAAAACGAGTGGCCTGCCGCCTGCGGTAGAACATTCCACCCCCTGCCACTCTGCTAACTCTGTGTAATGGATTGGCGCGTTGTAGCACTGTGTAACCGAGTCCCCCTTCGTACGAAATAAAGAATTCAAAAGGGATTTAGAAAACCCCCATATCAGCAAGAACACATTCGCTGTCCTTATCGGTTGGCCCAGGGGCACACTGCCTGCCTGCCTTCCGCACTTTTGCATTTAATTTAAGACCCTGAAGACGACATGAGGTATTAGAGTGGTTGAAACGTTACTGGAGTTTTCTTAGTGACAATACATTCATATTCAGCCACTGTTCCATTCATACAAAACGTAATTTAGAGAATAACCTTAGCTTTTGATTAATATAACACCTTAATCCGACAGTAATTGACAGTTTATTTTCAAAAACGTGATTATCTGATAATCTGTACTCTATTGTAGACATTTTGTCATATATGTTTTTGAATACACTAATCAACTAATCAAGTAATGTTTAAAGCTCATATATCTTGTTTGTTACAAATGGAGTGGTATTCTTATCAAAGAGACATTGCAAGTTTCTATGACCCTTTTAACCATTAATCTTTTGTACTCTTTTTCAACATTAACATGTCTTCAGTTCATGATTTAAGAGTCTCATAAGATTAAGACTGCAAGCTGCCACGCCTCGCTCAGCTTGCCATTTTGTGTCACTGACAACTCATTTTCTGAAAATATTTCAAAAGAGGTCGATGATATCCGTGGGCAAGATTCCCATTCATCTCCATTGATAGCACTGAACTATACCTACACCTAGATCTTTTTCTGCTCCAGCATGTCCAGTGATTCTTTGCCTGTTGGAGACGGGTCACCATTCTGGGCCTGCAGTGCGGGTTTCTGGGCCGGATCCTGTTTCATGACCTCCTTCTGCGGAGGTTGCAGTGGGTCTGTGTGGGGATCTGGTATCTCCTTCCTCTCGCTTGGCTGGGTTTCGATAGCCGGTCCTTCCTTGCAACAAACGTACTGCTTCCAGATTTTGAGGAAGGCTGTGCGGAACTTTTTGATACGGAAGGCGTAAACAATGGGGTTGACAGCCGAGTTGCCGTGGGTGAGCAGGATGGCAATGTAGAGGAGGAACATGGGTTTGTGGCAGGCCGGACAGAAGAGCGTGATGCAGTTGAGGATGTGGAGGGGGAGCCAGCTGATGGCGAACAGGAAGAGGACGAGCGCTAGTGACTTGGCCAGCTTCAACTCCTTGTCGTAGTATTTGTTGGGATCGGCGTGGCTGTTGACCTTCTTGTTGAGCTGCTTGTGGATCATGTAGAAGATCTCAGCGTAGATGAGCAACATGACCACCAACGGAGGGAGCACCCAGCCAAAGAAGTTGAAGTAGACCATGTAGTCCATGCTGATGACGTTCTCAAACTGGCAGGTGATAACCAGGTCAGAGTCCAGCGAGCCGTTCTGTTGCTGTAGCCGCCACAGGTTGTTCCAGCCCAGCATGGGGGTGAGACCCACAATGAAAGCCACCGTCCAGCACACTACCACCGCCACCCCCGCCCGCCGGGGGGTCACCAACCGTTTGTAGCTGCAAAAAAAAAAAAAAAAACGGTTATCTAGAATGCAAAATGATTTCCTGCAAGCTCAAATCAATCAAACTGTCCAATCTGCGACATGGACCATAAATATGCTACATGACTTGGAATTGCTGCAGGTATCGTTCTAAGAAAAAACTGCAGTTCTCCTCTGGGGCTCTCATCTTCCCCCTGGCATGTGTTTGGGTCTCTGTGAGAGATGATTCATCCCTTCTAAAATAAATTGCACCCAATTTTCCGGGGCAGTGATAGTTACTACAGGAAGAGCTTCTGTGCAGCGAACACACTGCAGTATCTAAGTCCCACGGTCCTGTCTATTGGTTGTGGACCGTGCAGCTTCATGGCTGTGGGATCTTTCATAGTTAAGTATGTTTTATGGCCAGCAGGCTCTGAGAGATCACAAGTCTATCAACAAGCTGCAGTGAGATCACAGGGGATGGGAGAGTGAAGAGTTTGAGGTGCTGAGAACATGTTAGGATGGTCTGTTGTAAGTTTCCCAGGGAATGATACTGTACATCCGTAGAACGAGGCCTAACCAGTCCTCCTTTCAAGCTACGATGAAGCACTGCACTTGTGCCCCACTCTGTGCTGCTGTGGCACAGTTGTCGGCGTGCGAATGACAAATCATTGACATGAAGCTATACAAATAATAAAAGCTATATACAAATTAAATAATGGCAACACAACAGCGGAATAAATATTTGACTTGCTGTATTGCCAAAAGAACAGAAAGTTAAGCGAGATGATTGGTGTCTTCCTTCCTTGTCTTCATCAAGAAAGTATGTGCTTCATTAAGCCGTTAATGCAGTTGGTTCAACCCAGAAATGTATTTGCAGTGATAAAAAAGAGCATCAAGTTTCAGAGAAACTTTTAATTTGGACTAAAGAAAACTGTAAGCATCACACTGTGAGTGTGCAAAATATGACACAAGCACAGCTCACTCTCTAGTAGCAGAATGAGATGCTTAAATTATGAGTCATGCAGAATTGTAGACAAGGTCCAATCTTTGATATAACATGTCCTGATATTACAGTTTCGTCAACATTCTGTAAAAGGTCTATATCAAGTGAATTAAACTGCCCTCAGTTGCTTTTTAGTAATTTGAGTATGATTACATAAAAATCGAATAATTGCCATAAAACTCCTTGCACAGATTATTGCCCACAGACTCATCTACTTTGGCCACTTTGTTCACTTGGGGATTAATGTTAAGTTACTTTCTTATGCAGGAGTACACTAAATGAATGCAAAAGGAAAGACTGATGGACTTCAGTGTAACTGAACTGTTAAGTCTGACATGACCAGCTGTATGCAGTTGTGTCACGTGTGGGGAGTTAGCGGTAATTTGAGAATTGGAATTACAAGCAGAAGAGTTCAATTGCAGACCGAAGCATCTCAAACAAAGATTAATTAGACTGCTAATTTTTGGCAGAAGGACAAAAGTGGCAGATAGATTCTTGAAGTACTCTGTGTTGGCATTATCATCTTAAGATTCAGTGCAAAGCTGTGTCACTGACAGCATTCTGGAACAAATGAAAAACGCCCTCTTTATGAGCAGGGTTATCTTCCCCCACGTTTCAGCAGCTGCTAGCCTTTTGTCTCCACACTCTCGCATGGCTCAGCGTGGGGGGTGGGGGGGGGGGGGGTGGGGGGTGGGGGGGGGGTGCAAGGTGTGCAACGGACTATAATCAAGAACAGCCCAAATCCACAGACATTGATTTGCGAAATCCAAACTACACAACACATTATTGGCCGTATACTGTTGCAATCCTGGGAACATGGGAGCTAATTACAGCTGTGTGCGATAGCCTATGCTCCGGTAACCTATCATGTTAATGCTGCCATGTCAGATCCTCTCTGTGACAGGAGACAGCTAGCAGAAGGTGGGGCATGAAACAAGACTAATTTAGCTATGACCTGTCACACGAGACAACACTGTTATCGCTATTATAATAGTCATTGTCATCATTACCACCAGCTTCCCCTTAAAGTGGACATATATTTAATGCATCACCTGTCCGAGCCGTTTACCTGGTTGGAATCTTGACCCTAAGATAGCGGTCAATGGCAATGGCTAGAAGCGCAAGGATAGAACTTTGCGTCAGGACCAGAACCGTGCACGCCACGAGCAGGCAGCTATAAAAGTGAGTTTGAAGTCCGATGCTAATTGTTATGGCCAAAGGTATGACGAGTGCTCCCACTGCAATATCCGCTAGTGCCAGGGAAACGATGAAACAGAACGTCGTATCTCTCAACGACTTATTAATTTTCACCGCCCAAACCACCATCACATTTCCTATAACCGATGCCACGGCAATAACCACTTCCATTCCTATATAGAGTGCTTGGGATGGCGCAAGTGCTTCAGGCATCCTTAAACACGATGATGTCCTAATTGCCTTGAAAATGTTAATATATTCCAATAAATCTCCCTTTTGAAGACCTGACACAAATATTTCAGTAGACTAGTCTCCTCCAAACGTGCGTCCGTCAGTTCCGTAAAAACCACATCCCTTGGATGACTATCCTGAAGTTCTGATAGGCTACATATCGATTCGAAAAAGAGCATAATTGAAATCAAACAGCAGATAACATAATGAATGTCATTCTTTGTAGGTTTAGTCCGAAAATTGTGGTGCGCTCTTCTTGTGCTGTGCACTGTGTATCCACTTCGCTGAATCCACCTGCTCTTGAGGGGACCATGCTTGCGCGTAGATTTTTCCTTAGAAACAGAGTATCCTTTCCATAATTTTCAGGTTTAAACAGTGGGTCTATACCACGAAAACAATACCATTTTAATTATAAGGCAGACGTCGGAGAACGGTCATTTCTTGCGGTAGCATGCTGGGGAGGGGGTGCGATTTCATTGTGAGCTGAGTCAAAGCAATGCGGTGATCTAAAATAGCTGTGCCTTGGATTCGCCTTTGTTTTCATCCACATTGATTTCCTCTCTTCAGTTAGAATTATCGCCTCCCATTCAAAATCCTTTCATCATGGAGCCCACGTCGCTTTGTTGTTACTACAGTTCTCATTTACTCCGTCCAGTTTTGCCCACCGCGAAGAAAAGGTTGTGCAGGACCGTCCCAAAGACGTCTTGGATTGGTGTGTAGCCTATAGGTCCAGAGTCGAACAATTCTTATCTTTTTCCAGGGAATTTTCTAACACTCCCTCCTTGGCAAACGTTTACTTTTCATTGGATAATGTGTTTATCAATACTACTCAGTTCATAGCCTATTCAATTCATATTCCAATAAGCTTGTGCTTTTATTTGCACATAGGCTATGCTTTGCATTTAGTTGTATACGCTGTTGAAAAATATTACACCCGGTAAATGTAGAATATACGAGTCATTTCCACACAAAAAAATCTGGAGGGCTCTGCAGAGGAGTGAAAATTGAGCAGCGAAGGGCGGGTCAACAGGAGCACTATGGTGACAAAGCACAAGGAAACACTGACTGTCTACAAGCATTCAAGTGTCAAGCAGGAAGCTCCAGAGGAGCTCTCGCTCTCTACCCTGTGGTTCAAAGGTCACTGACAGGCAGCAGCAGTGGGGGATCCGGCCCCAGCAGAGGATGTACTCCTGCCTTGGCTGTGTGGCCTGGCTGCAGAGCTGTGCCAGATGGTGCACTGCGCTCACTCACTGTGACTTACATAACATGTATGAGGAGGAGGTGGTAGGGCGGAAGGTGCTAGTGCTCTCCAGCTGATTGAGCTTGGGCATGTGATGTAGTCTGAACAAAACGCACAATGCACACAACACACACACTCACACAAACCATGACAGGAACAACAGTGGTCAGGGTCAGGGCGAGCGGCCAGCTCACTGGAGGAGATCCTTAGAGGCGTCCAGACCGAAGACAGCCTCCATCTGTTTCTGACATCCTGCTTTAAGACAGGAATCAAATACCAGCTTCTCAAGTCCAGGCTGTATGATATGCAGTAAAATATGATGTCAGTGATGATTTGTCTGTTGATATGACCATGGATCATAGAATGCAGGCTGCTACTGAATCATATACTATCACAACACCATCATATGTAATGCACTGCAGAAAACTATACTATACCATAAAACATATTTTAAAATTAGATAAAACTACTTTACAGTAGAAGACCGATCAAAGAGGATTGGACCCCTTGTGTACTGCATTTAATATAATCCACAGTTTGCACCAATTCCAATGGTCCCTTCCCATTCTTGTAGTAGGGTATGGCTAAGTGATAGAGCTTTTGACTGCATTCAAAAGGTCACAGGTTCAAATCCCCTACTGAAAATCACAGAACATCTGCTAAATGATTAGATTATTGTTATTGCTCATCAGTGTTTACTTTATCCCACAAATGTGTTTCTAACATTCCGTTTACTGGGGAATTTGTGTATTTGGATAAACATGTTGACTAAATGAGTCAATGTAAAGTTGATCTATGGGGCAAAATGGTCATAGCTGCTAGACAAATACTGTGTACACTCTACAATGCCAGGTTTGGGTTGTGAGGGTGGCCCTTGGTCAGCTTCTTGTACTTTTTTTGAAGTGTACTGTGTGTTTATTTCCTCCCTTTTGTAGCTCTAGATCCCTGAGTGGGAATTGGGCTGTGCTTTACAAGGCACATGCACGCTCACTCTTTCTGCATCCAGTGTGTTCTCTCATGGGAGTGCGCAGGAAGGGCAACAAGCAAACTTGCCTCGAGACATCAAATGTAATTCTATACCTGAAGCACCAATGGCTGTTACTTTGGATTGTCAAACTGATCTAATGGACAACTGCAAGGAACGGTTGTAACATGGGTTGGTTGTAAAACGTGCAATTGCTCCAGTGACGAGAAAGATATAATCATATGATTAACTGTGTACATGCTTAATTTAAGTCAGAGTTTTTTTTAGATGTGAGACCTTTTTGTGCATGTGTACAGATATTTAATGCAAGTTAGCAACAGTAACGCTTTAGTGTATAATTAGTGGAAGCTATTTAATGGTGACGATCATCTCACAATTTGTGAGAAAAGAAAGAAAATACTTAAAAAGAGATTTAGTAAGCATTCATGACACATTAAGCATTCATGACACATTAAAGCATGTCAAAAATGTGACACGTTTCCTGCTTAACAGAAGCATCGCAAACCAAGACAAAGCACACACTGAATATCAAATAAACTGTCCAGCCTATGAAAAAACTGAAAACATTGTAAAGAAAATTGTTAAGTTTCTGTCAATAAAAGTGTCTTTGATAAATAAAAGATTTTGTACTTTTTCACTCTGTTTCTATTCACACTAATGAAGCAATGTCACAACGATTCTAGAGGGATAAATTGTACAATTGTACTTTCTGTATTTAAACTGCTGCATTCAGAGACAGCTTTCAGCAAATTTCAACCCAAGCATGTGAGCGAAAGCTTTCACCATGCTTTCCTAAGTGTTCAGTCCCCTCCATTCACTCCACGGGGAATATTTGTCAAGTCATTTGAAAGTTCCCAGCCAATGAACAGCCAGAGAAGTGACATACACATGAAAACAAGGCCTCCAACGAGAAGCCTCAGAAATGCAGCAATATGAGTGCACTCAAGCACTTACATGGATCACCCAGCCCATGGTAGAGGCGCCTAACAGGCCTCATTAAACTATCATAGCCCCCAGGGGAAAGATGTGGGGTAATGTCATTTGGATGGAAATTTGAGAGAAACTGAGGCATCTTTAGACAAAGAACATATCCTCTCTGCAAACAACCAATCAACATATGTGTCACATGTGGGTGCAGGGTTAGGACCCAAATACAGGAAAGGCAGGCAGGATTAAAAAACAAAAGGTTTATTCGAAAAGTGGGAACAGGCAAGCTACTCAACCGTCTGATGACGATACGGTGACAAGGACTAGACACACACAGGAACAGAAACCTAAATACCCAGCCAAACAAGGCACAGGGGGATGCAATAACACAAAATGAGCTACCAGAAATGACATGGCAATTAGGGGCGCTCGGTAGGACGGACTCAGGGGCACCCAGCAGGGCGGAGCCACAGGGAAATCCACAGGGCCGGTTGGTGGAGTTGGCAGCAGCCAGAACTCCTCAGGGCATATACTTGGGGTGAGCCAGTGGCACAGGCAGGACCGAGGCAGGGGCACAGAATTGTAGTTTAACTTTTATTTTATTTGCTATTTTCGTTTGACCTTGAAGCACATTTGCGTTGGTCTGATGGAATTTTCGATGTGGAGTGTATTTTGTCTAAGCGGACCACATTCATGCCGATGCTAATTAATTATATATTTGATGACTCATTCTGCAGGTACAACCAATTCGATTTGTTGTTCAAGTTTTATGTCTCGTGCTGTAAAATTATTGTTGTAAAATTACACTAAGTAGCTAGCATTCTTGATCTAGTATGACTAGTGAAGGCTAACTACTTACTAACTGAGAGTGAGGTCATGACGGGAAATATCAAACTGAGGCTTTAACATATAGACCGAGCTTGAACGAGGTTGATATGCCGAAACCGAAGTAGGTATGGATACTAAAACTCTGATCGCTTTCGCTCATTTTGAAATTTTCGTCGGAGGGCATTACGGATCCGTATTGAGCTGTGAGAAGGTCACAATGCGGATGGCATGACTGCGCATCAGCCAATCGGAACGCTCGTACTCGTAACTTTTTTGAATCTTTTGTTTTTAATTGAAGTGTTGTCTCATGTGAGGCAGTTGTTTTTGTTTGTAATAAATAATCGAGTGTGATGATGAAGTATGGTATGGTTATTTTGTACCATTTCTTAATTGAATTTACAGAACAATTACTATACCGTGATATATACCGTAACCGTGATATAATATTACTCATACCATGATAGAAGATATTAGCCATATCGCCCACTCCTATGTATGGGTGTAGGGTTAGAACCCAAATGCAAGTGAGGCAGGCAGGATTCAGAAACAAAGGGTCTCTTCAAAAACTGGGAACAGGCAAAGTACCGATGACGATACGATGACAAATACAAATAAAGCTAATAAAACTGGTCAAAGAAGCAAGAGCAAGCCTGAGAGTGTGTTTTCTACTTTAAAATTCTAATAAAGACTAATTGAAAGACAAATTACACTGCAACATAATCGGTTAGGCAAATAAGTAATATCTTTCTACGTCTGTGGAATGAATATGGTGGAATGGTTTACCATAACAGAAACAATGTTTGTCTAGTTATCCCCACAAAATGTACTTGACAAACACTAGTGAATAATGAAAGGAGTTGTTTAAGCTGCTGGTATCCGTTGGACCCATACTACCCCTGGGATTTAAAATACTTTGTTCAACTGAGACAGTGTCGCCAAAGTATTAGTATCGACCAACTCCAAATCCCCAAATAAACCATGATGTTTGATAAAAAGCAGACTAACCAGAGAGTTGTTGAAGGGCTACGATGAGTGATGGTTAGATTACAGCTCAAGACTGGGAAGTTCTCGCTGCCCAGAACTGTGTGTGTTGAACTTGGTGAGCCAGGCACTGTCATCTGCCACTGTGCCAGTCTTGACCTACTGTGCTTGATAATTTTCACTCATGGTTTTCATGGGCAGCATTTAGACATGCAAATGGTTTCAAAGGCTTTGCCACCTGCCATGTTCCATCATTCCTCCATTTGGATACATGACCTACTTGATTTCTCGGAACAAAGACTGCAGCATGCTGTTTAGTTCTACGTTTCTGTTTAGCAAACAGGAACAGTTTCATTTTACATCCAAACTTCCGCTGGTTGGTGACAAGACAACCATGACAGCTGCCTTTTAATACAAACCCTTTAGGTAACCTACATTAAAAGCTATTGTTCACTATTATGCCAACTGGGTATCAATAAAAAGAAGAAAAAAAAGTCATCCATTCAATCTTTTAACTTAACTTTTCATTTAAAAAGGTCCCTTTATTCTCTCTATTTCTTCTCTTTATTAACATTATGAAGTGAATGGGCCTCATTCACCAAATGTTCTTACGAACAAATTTGTTCTCAAACCCCACTTACGCAGTTTTCACGAAGATTATGGCATTCACCAATGTTTTCTTATTTGGGATTTGTTCTTAGGTAAGAACAGAATTTACGCACACCCAAGAGCACTCTTACGCACAATTGAGAGCTGACATGTTTGCGCAAAATAAGTAGTTATACCTTTTTCGTCCGTTCTAATTTAACATCAGCCTCCCTGGGAAAGTCTATTCAGGGGTCCTGGAGAGGAGGGTCCGTCGGATTGTCGAACCTCGGATTCAGGAGGAGCAATGTGGTTTTTGTCCTGGCCGTGGAATAGTGGACCAGCTTTATACCCTCCGCGGAGTCCTGGAGGGTACATGGGAGTTCGCCCAACCAGTCTACACATGTTTTGTGGATTTGGAAAAGGTGTTCGACCGTGTCCCTTGGGGGCTCATGAGGGGGGTGCTCCGAGAGTACGGGGTACCGGATTTCCTGATCGGGGCTGTCCGGTCCCTGTACGACCGGTGCCAGAGTTTGGTCCGCATTGCCGGTGGTAAGTCGAACTTGTTTCCGGTGAGGGTTGGACTCCGCCAGGGCTGCCCTATGTCACCAACTCTGTTCATTACCTATATGGACAGAATTTCTAGGCTCAGCCAGGGTGTTTGTTGGAAAAATTGAAGATGTAACACATTTATCCTGTATAAGAATGATTCTGTGTTCAGCATTCCTTGTGTGTAGAGAGAAGCCTACCCCCAAATCTGGACTTTGGGGAACATGAGGCATACGTAAACAAGGTGACCTGGGCTGACCACTCTCTCTTACTGGAGAGGCCATAAAAGATGTCTGGCCTTATCTGTGTTGGGTAAATCATGTGGTCAAGCTTACAGGGGTCAAAAGGCACACACACGCACACACTCAAACACGCACGCACACACGCGCGCGCCAGGTCTATGCAAGGAGCCAATGAAGAAGAGCAATGAAACATTTGCATGCTTTTGTCTTAACCAATGACTGTAAAGAGTGGGGCTGCTTAAATAGCTAGCTAGCACAACATGCTAGTGGACAAACTTGTAGCACAATGGGGTGTGATGTTTTGTCTCCTTGTGGGCCGGCCACAAGCAATAAAGCTTTCTTAAACTTGTTCACCGACTGACTGTGCAATGCTTGATAGATTAATACTTCTGACACAATGGTCCTTCGAGCCCGATTCCAAAATCCATTCCACCATCCAGAACCCAAGAACCAAGAACTAAAATTGTGCAGACGTGCATGACAATGGAGAACCTCGCAGCAAAAATGGCTGTTTAAAAAGAGGCCAGTTTTTTGGGGGGGGGGGGGGGGGTGGTGGAAAGGTGACGGAATTCTGGACTAGCTAAGAGGCACAGCTTTCGATGGACAAGGTAAGAATAAATTGTATACATATAGTCGACTTTGTTTTATTTTTATAGGCCTATGTTGAGAAAAATTCCAGAGTACAGTAGGTAAAGATGCACTCTGGTCCTATATCTGCCAAGACCCGGTGAAAATCCAGTGCAGCTTGTATAGGGCGTCATATTTTACTGAGATTGGTATTGGTGGGGTATCGGTGAACTAAGTCGTTTTGCTAAAAACTAATATTTGAAGTGAAAGTGTGTGTGATAATATTGGTGAAGCGAAATGTTTTGAAAACTGATGCAGGAGAAATACTGGTGACGTAAATAGGCGGGGGAGGGGTTATAATAACTAAGAGCGTGGTGACGGGAGATCCGGGTAACAGTATTAGTTATAATCTGACCGACCAGAACTGAGATATTTGAAATATATCTGAGTTTGGTGGTAGTCAAATACCTAACCAAATGGAAAGATTTTTGCTCATTTCTGTGAGAATGCCATTGTAGTATATATAACCTATGAAAGTTCATAGCCAATATTGAGGGACGCTACTGTAAAGAATATACTCCGTGCAGCACGTAAAAGATTTAGTCAGTCCGAGGTACTGAAGTGTATACAATGTGAACCAGTCTGGGAGACTGAAGTACAATTAGTTGAAATAGTACTGTTGTAAAGGGCAAAGGTGCTGCATAAATGTGTTTGATGCTGCTGAGGTTGTTTTGCTGAAATGTATGAGTTTGGTGGTATTAATATTTCCCTAATCAAATGGACTAGTTGAAGACTTGCCCAACCAGAACTCATGTGTAAACATCTCTGACGAGTAATCTTAGGTAGATATGCAGACTTTGGACCAAGTTTTATGTTGAAATTGAAGTAGGCCTACTAAGAGTTGATAGAATTGTAAATATCGAAGTTCTATGTAAATATAACCATGGTTAATTGTTTTAAAAGTTGTACAGAGGAATTGTGAAATGCTTTGAAATATGGAAACCAAAATTCGGGTTCAATGGTAAAATTGAAGTTTTGTTTGAGTTCCGATTTTTTAAGTTAAGAGAGTACAGTATAGTGAGGAGAATGTGTCCACTTTTGTCTCAAATGTGTCTTAAAGAAGGCTGACATGATTCTAGCGAATTTGCCAGTCCGCTGTCTGTTGAACAAAGTCTTTTACAAATTGCTAGGAAAGCTTTGGGATCTGACAGGAAAAGATCCAGGCTGTGACTTTGTTAGCTAATGGCTAACGGTGAAAATAGCTAGCTAGCACAACATGCTAGTGGACAAACTTGTAGCACAATGGGGTGTGATGTTTTGTCTCCTTGTGGGCCGGCCACAAGCAATAAAGCTTTCTTAAACTTGTTCACCGACTGACTGTGCAATGCTTGATAGATTAATACTTCTGACAGTGTTGAGTCAATTCTGCTGTTTAAGAACGCTTCATGAATCACACGTAGATTTTTCTTAGGAACAAATTTAAGAAATAACTTAGGAAGATATTGGTGAATGAGGCCCATAGTTCCTTGCTATAAAATACTTTTCTTTCTGCTAATACTGTAATAGATTACCATGGAAACCATTTAAACCCGTTTAAGAATTTCCTCCCTTGTATGTGCATCAAAATGTTCTGGATACGAAATAACAATAGAAAATGTGACTAAAGGACTGACATTATTGTAAAATGCCTACAAATGAAAACTCAGTGTATGCCAGTGCAATATTGATGCTGTGAGCTATGTCAGTCATCCAAACATTTGTATTTGCAAACAAACACTGGAGCTAGTCACTCGCATGCATAATGCAGTGTAGATGTAATTAACACACAAACATCTCTCCTAGAGGATATATCCATACAATTAGAACACTCCACACTGGAAAGCCAAGAGTGAAAGCAGGAGGTTGTGTACCACTTAATTACTGCAACTGTTTTTAAAATACTAGTTAAGTCTTCTCTTTGAATACAGATCTTTTTTTTTGTCTGCATATATTCTGGGTATTCACAGCCAATAGCAAAGAAGGAATCCAGTGAAGAACAAGCAATAAGAAGAAGTTCTAGAATTAGAAACAGAAGAGGGAAAGGTATCTGTGGAATGATTAACAGAAGGAGTTGACACAATAGGAGGATAATATTGAGGAAGATATGGAGGAAGAGGTTGATAAATTAAGGGTGAATGACAAAACACAATCTGGAAATTGGCTGCATGAGGACTTCTAGCGTACCGTAGCTCTTGATCGGAGTGACCTTGGCCTCTTAAGGTCGAATTATACTACTCCGACTCCGTTACGGACAGACGGAGTTGGACGGATTCGTTGAATTTATAGTACTTCGAGAATGTGGGTGCTGAAAACAATTCACCGCCAGAAAAGTAGGTGGAGCAACGTTTTTGAAGCCTTCCACATGACGTCTTTGTGTGTGGAACCAATTGCGGACCAATCACAGCCAAGGGGAATCCGTAAAATGACGGACTAGCAGACGGATAGTCAAGAAAATCAGGAGGTGCACATAGAGCTTTCCGCGCTTTTAAACTACAATTGTATACCTGAGAATGACTTTTCATTCTGATCATCTTTTGTCTGTATAACCACTGCAGATCGACATGATAATATGCAAGTAGATACCACTCTAAACCAGTAAGAGACATTTCAGAGGCCTACATGGTGGGAATACCTTATGGACACAAACATTTAAAAGGCTCTTCCTGCATTTGTTTTCTAAGATATTTCACAGCGGAGACAGAAATCTCTTTTTAGCTCAGAGAAGGAAAAAAACTTAAACACTGCAACTGTAATAAGGATCGTATTGAGAGCTCTCTAATTAGAGCATGGTTTCATTTGCTTGTTGACAATATAGGGTTATAATGATGCAAATTTCTGAATTGTTAAATGTGGTTTGAAAAGAACATGTCCATTAGTTTCATGTTCATTGCTAAAACATGAAAACAAGTGGCAAGGACTGAGATTGTTTTTAAATTGACAATTTCCCTTGTGTAATTCATGTTTTTTTTTAATGTCCCTTGCAGAATAAATTGAGTTGTGCTATACTGTGAGCAACCAATTTCTCCCTTTGCTCTCTGTCAACAGTCCTCATCAAAATTGTGTCCAAATTATTACCTGTAATATTCAAATGTGAACCAGCACTCTAGCAAGCAACTATCAATGTTGTTTAGAGAGAAATAATTAGAAAGGCAGAAATGGGAAGAAAGAGAGAAAGAAAGGGAGCGAGTGAAAGAGGGAGAGAGGACGTTCAAGTGACAATTTAATCAAGGACACATTTATGCTTGCTCATGTTTTTCAAAACAATCTTTAACTGTATGCTCTTGCCCCCTCAGCACTGTGATTGAAGCTGATTTTTTTTCCTGCTGTCACCATCAACTCCCCTATACAACCCAGCATTCCAAGCTCAGGGTGAAGCGTGACCATGCTTTGGGGAATTTCATCACAAGCAAGTGGCCATTCAGTTCACTCCAAAAGCAATATGATAAATGAGGCAAATTGGTTGTGGAGTTGTGATTATAAGAATGCTGTGTTCTAGCAGTCTTCAAGCTGGCGAGTGTGAGAGACAGTGAGAGAGGAGAGTGAGGGACTAATTTGGGGAGTGAGGGAGTCGGGCTAGTAATCGGAAGGTTGTCGGATCAATTCCCCGCCGTTCCAAATGACGTTGTGTCCTTGGGCAAGGCACTTCACCCTACTTGCCTCGGGGGGAATGTGTTTGTACTTACTGTAAGTCACTCTGGATAAGAGCGTCTGCTAAATGAATAAATGTAAATAGCAAGCGCTAACCTAGAGAGCCATCTTATCAACCAACGTAGAACCCCGATTCTAACCCACTTAAACATTTATTCAATGCAGAGGCGGCCTTACCTATGTTTCACCCGTTTCAATTGAAACGGGCCCCGCCCTCCATGGGGGCCCCCAACAGACAGCCAAAAATCCCATTCATTTTCTCAGCAAGATATTGATTGTCTGCGAGGTTGTGAAATGAAAGTTTCTGCTCCTATAAAAGCCAAGGCCGTATGAAATCAACCATGTTATTTGCGATCTTCTGTTGAAATACTACACTACCCACAATCCTAAACAAAACAACACTGACTGATATCTGATTGGTCGAATTCATGGTTACCATGGTGACGTTTACCGCCCCCGCGACTAAGGTTAAAATGTTGTTTTGTGCAGGAAAATAAATGAAACGTACATATGCCAGTGGTGCTGAAGAACTAAAGATATCGGACAACTAAAGAAAAGCTTTATTCAGTCTACCAAAAGGAACCTCTTTCTTTGGTCCAGCATCTGTCAAGTTAGTACAAGTAGCGTTAGCCTAACCCTACCAGCGACAGCAGCGGTGCGCCCCGTGAGCTGCTCGTTGTAGACCTATTAGATAAGTTCGGTTTAGTGTCACGTCAGACTCTTTTTCTTCTTTGCTTTTGTTAGCTATATAATTCAAGTTGAGGGGATGTTTGAGCTGTTTTTTCAGCCCAGACAACTGAAAATATACTGCGCCAATCAATTAAGCCGCGAAGTTCCCGTGCGTGAAAGGGCGAGGCCTATTCCAACGTAAAACGCTGTATAATTATATATGGTTTTAATCAAATAAGGTTGGATTTTTTCAATGTTGAGCTGTCCTGTTCATTAAGCTGGAATTGCTTGTAATACAATCATATACCATTGATGCAAACCAACAGACATATTAGTTATTGAGGCCCCCAGATGCTTAAGGCCGCCCCTGTTTCAATGGAAACTCTAAGGTAGCAGGCAGATGACTTTATAGCTTTAATAATGCGTGTATTTAGCAGTTACAATGACAACATATATTAAAAAGGCTCTCCCTTATAAACATGAATAGACAACACCAGACAACGGTGGTTTTGCCTTTTCTGGCAGTCAATCATCCAGTATAGCGCCTGTATGTTTTATTTTCAGGTGCTTGTGCATAGCGCAAGTGCTGCTGTGGTATTCCATTGCAACTTTGCACAGTGTACAAACCACCTTATTGTTTGGTGATAGCGTTAAGTCGTAAGTATTCCCATACTTTTGAAGCCTCGGGTATCTGGGAACTCGGGTTTCGGAACCAAGTCGGACTCTGCTGCAGCTGCAATGATATTTGAGCGTTGACTGGACCAATGACAAACCAACAACGACTGACGTCATGCAAGCACCAATTACGTTGTGATATTGAAGAAGAACATTTGTTATAATGAATCGAAGCGTTTTTTGTTTTTTTTATACGAAAAAAAGAAAAAAAAAGAAAAGATGCGTCTTTTTAAAATCTTGATGTCGACACATTTTCAGCGTCGACGATGACGTCGACGAATCGCGGCAGCCCTAGTCTCCTTGTGAGTCTTGTCAATTACTGCTCAAAGCATAGGTAATAGATATATATCCAGCCACCTCAACTGGCCCCTCTCGACGCAGAGGAGCAGCGGTTCTACTCTGAGCCCCTCCCGAATGACCGAGCTTCTCACCGTATCTCTAAGGGAGAGCCCGGACACCCTGCGGAGAACTCATTTTTGCCGCTTGTATTCGCGATCTCGTTCTTTCGGTCACTACCCACAGTTCGTGACCATAGGTGAGGGTAGGAACGTAGATCAACTGGTAATAGGAGAGTTTCGCCTTTCAACTCAGCTCCTTCTTCACCACGACGGACCGATGCAGAGCCCGCATCACTGCGGACGCCGCACCGATCCGCCTGTCAATCTCGCGTTCCATTCTTCCCTCACTCGTGAACAAGACCTCGATATACTTGAACTCCTACGCTTGGGTCAATATCTCCTCCCAGACCCAGAAATTGCACTCCACCCTTTTTCCGGTCAATAACAATGGCCTCAGATTTGGAGGTGCTGATTCCCATCCCAGCCGCTTCACATTCGGTTGCGAACCGCTCCAGTGAGAGCTGAAGGTCATGGCCCAATGAAGCCATCAGGACCACATCATCTGCAAAAAGCAACGTCCCGGTCCTGAGGTCATCAAACCGGACCCCCTCAACGCCCTGGCTGCGCCTACAAATTCTGTCCATATAAGTTATGAACAAAAGGGCAGCCCTGGCGGAGTCCAACCCTCACCGGGAACAAGTTCGACTTACTGCCGGCAATGCAGACCAAACTCTGGCACCGGTCGTACAGGGACCGGACAGCCCCGATCAGGGAATCCGTTACCCCGTACTCCCGGAGCACCCTCCACATGGGCCCCCGAGGGACACGGTCAATGCCTTTTCCAAATCCACAAAACATGTGTAGACTGGTTGGGCGAACTCCCATGCACCCTCCAGGACCCAGGTTAGAGGTGCTACATATCAATGAAATTGTTGTTTTGTGTCTGAAAGCCCACTTTAAAAACAGGCATCTGGACAATGAGAACAACTGAAACTGTTTCAACCTGTGTGTGAGTGTGTGTGTGTGCGCTTCTCTCTCCAAAGCAACATTCTGATTCAATGTCCGTAACAAAATGAAGAAAGTGCAAAGAACTGGAGCTCTTGGAGAATTTGCTGTAAACTAGTTCTCTCTAATGGGCCCTATTGATGACTTGGTGGGCCACTCATAAGGAAATAAGCTCCCCATACTGAAGTGGGGTGTACACAGGGTCATAAGCTCTCATGAGAGGGGGCAAGGAAAACACCATAAGTGTACAGCAATGTGAGAATCTATTAGGTAGTAGAAATGTAGGGCTTCTGTTTGGGGGCACCAAGGGTTTTTCTCATGTTATTTTAAAGGTCACATGACATGAAAACTTCACTTTAGGAGGTTATTTAACATTAATATGAGTTCCCCTAGCCTGCCTTTGGTCCCCTAGTGGCTAGAAATTTCTATAGGTGTAAATCAAGCCCTGGGTATTCTTCTCCACCTTCAAGAAAATTAAAGCTCAAACGCTCTGTTTTGAAAATCCCCTATTTTCAGGGGCGGTAAGTCCCATTGGGCAAGTCGGGTAGTTGCCCAGGGCCTCGGCCACCAGGGGGGCCTCGTTGTATAGTAAAAACATTTGTTTAATAATTAAAATAAATCACTTGTCATTGCAAACGAATGACAATTCAAACCAAGCATGAAAACATAATTCTTTAATTCTATTCTTTATAGCAAAATGTTATGTTAAATCTTGCATGGAACATATGATTAAGGTCATGATGTTTCTGTCAGGAGAATTTGTCGTGTGGTGGAGTGTGTATGATTGAGCGGATCTACGATAGAACGGGGGCTTATTACTTGAAAGAGGAATTATTTACTGTGTCGTCTTAGTTACATTATCAGGGCTTGGAACAGCTGCAAGACCCAGTGAAATGTTATAGGCTAGCTAGCAAAATAACGCTAGCATTGCTAACAACAGTTTTAGATACATGTGATCGTGTGGACAATAAGACACGGACGCGGTCTCTTTTAATAACTTGTATTTTACCACTGCTTTTCTTGATATAACCATTTGAACAGCCCGTCACTGATTTCACGTAATGCTTTCAGCGTTTGTCCCTCAGAACTCCTGAGGGACAAAACACCCATGTCAGTTGTCCCGTAGAAACGTCTGCTACAGTAGGCTGTCCTCAGGATTTGCAAGCTAGCTAAACTCATACTGTATCTAAAATAATTTTGTAGACAACTATGGATTCTGCCACTAAATGAGTGACTTGGCTTTATTTCTGGACATACTATCCACAACCGAAGTGCGTTACACAATGCTGTAAGATCGCCTATACTCGTGCATTGCTCTTGGCACCCAGAATGCCCTGCGGCAAGCTGAAAAGCTACTAAGTTAAGGGCATTCGTTTAGTTAAATAAGCGTTGTTTGGAGTTCTATTGTTGTGTTTGTTCTGTTTTGATATGTGTAATGCTATGGTCTATAGTTTAAATAACTTGAGTGTTCACCTAGATTGCAAATGTTGTCTAGTTAGTCGTCTGGGCAGGCGCAACGGTAACGTTCTCAGCTTAAAAGTGCAGTTTATACTCCACTTCACATACACACAGGGTTCATTCTGGGGGTTTGCAGCTTATGGGGGGCCTCAAAATTGTTCTTTGCCCAGGGCCTCCAATTAGCTAAAACCGCCCCTGCCTATTGTGATGTAACATAGGGACGGTTACCTCCTTTCTCTCTGCTTTGCCCGCCCAGAGAATCTGGCCCGCCCATAAGAAACTGAGCTACAACCGTGTAAGTGTTTTTACAGTTCCTTCATCCGAGCCTCTGAAGACCAGGGCCTCATTTACTAACAGTGACCGCAGCTTAATCTGAGCCTTTGCCCAACCGCAAATAGCGCACGGTGTATTTCCGCATTTTGCGTGGTATTTATCAAACCAAATCCTTGTCGGGCAATCAGCGCCTTATTCCACCCTTTAGTGTTAATTAACCATTAAAAGACGGGAGAAATCGCCTGGATGTCACTGCCACCATGGGTGATTCGAGGAAAAGAAAAAGAAGGTTTAGCGAACAGGAGATAGAAATATTGGTTCACGAAGTTAGAGCTAACATTAACATGTTACAAGTAACAATAAATACACCTCTCCTTCCATCTCTTTGCGGCAAACACCCACTTTTCCTTATACCCTCCCAGCAGCGGTAATATGTGTTTTTAGCTACTCAAGTGCGGCAAGAATGGCATTGGAACACAAAAGAAAATGTTATATTTTTCATATCGGCAAATAAATCTGAATTTGCTGAGCGGCGCGAAAGCAATAAGAAGCACCTGTCGCCTGGTTATTATTTTCCTGTTTTTCAGGATATTTTTATCTGTCTATGGGTCCTTTGCCTGGGACCTGTAACAGTTGCACTGCCCTATCATCAGAAGTATGTAGTTTGTAGTTGTGAGGATGTTGCTGTTGTACTGTCGGGTTAAAATCATAATTCCTAACCTCTGAACTACTGTTTGAACTCTACACTTCTTCTGATCCTTTTTAAATATATATATTACTTATACTTATTATATGCATCTGGATGCCGCTTTGGATTAAATAATCATTCATCAAAGTCTTATGTCATGTGAAACGTCCCCGAATAGCATCTTGTTGAAAACAACAAACCATTTCTTCGAGGGACAGAATGTTGTTACTATTTTCCAGTAGTTTAACATCCTGTAGGAGGCAAATCCAGAAGAGACAGATGGGCCCAACAGGGTTTTTTAATCTGAGGATAATCTCACTGTTGGAGATATCTTTGATCCAGTCAAGACTATGTGATCTGAGTTGTTAGATAGATCTTCTTCAGACAAAAATCGGTGTCATGATGGATTCACATGAAAACCTTTAGGTCAAGTGATACTGCCCTGATTTCCAATGCAAAAATGTGCAATGTCTTAATAAAATTCCACCACCACAAGCAATGAACATCAAGGTCTACTTCAATCCATTTTAAGGACATCCCACTTCAAGACCCTGTGAGACATAGCACAAGGGCAGGACATCTTGCATACAAAACATCCGTGCATATAAAACATAGCCCCTAGAGATCCCTCTACTGTCACTCCTTGGCTGAGAGGAACCATTCCACTGAAAGCTGCATGCAAGTTTCCCTAATGTCGTACACTGATTAGAATTTTTCTTAATTTCCTTTTTTATGGTCTCATTTAATGAATTTCTTTGAAAATTATTCCCTTTAGTCAATCCAAATTAGGATTTTGAGAGATTAAACTGAATTAAGAATTGTATGGAGAGATTGGCAATATTTCCATTGTGACTGCAAAACTGTTTCTACGTTTAGGGTATTTGCCAAAAGCTTTGTAATTTTTGAAGGACCAAGACTGTGGTAAGTGTACAGCGCACACACACAAATACTCCACCATGCATCTCCGCGGAGCAAACTTGTTCAATTATAAATGACCTGGACATCTTGAAGTGCAAGTCTTCTTAATGGAAAACTTTTTTAGGCAACACTAACAGAGGAATGGGGTTAAGAAAGAGAGAGAAACTGCAGGGCAAGAGATAGAAGAGAGAGCAGGCAACTGAGAGGAAAATGAGTACTTTTTGCTTCTCATCGGAAATGTAGATAGCTCTCTCTCTCTGACAGAACAGTTCTGCTCCAGAGGAGCATCTATCTTTTCAGCCCTGGCTGCCTAGTCCCTTTGAGACCAATCAGAGGTCACACTTGCTTCCAGACACGGCGGGCTGCAGCACTGACAGGCAGGCTGGTGATTTAAGATTTTGTATGGTTAAAATTTCTCTCCATCAATCCTTGTGGTCTCGTGCTGTCTTTCTAGTTCAGCACCTCTTGGTTTCTTTGTTCTCCCTCTAGCTTTCTCTCACGTTCATTTCCTCAAATGTATTTCACCCCTGTACATCATCTAAACTCTCTCCCTCTCTCTGTATCCACCACCTCTCTACCATTTTCCTGTTACCTTCTTACAGTAATTTACGAATAAGCTATAGGGAAAACATGACATGGATTTCAGGAGAAATAGGTTTTGTTCATGTATAGTTTGAGGCAAGTGTGATTTTCGGAGCTGATTTTTCGGAACTGGAAAGAAAGACGTAGGCTAGCAGTCATCGATAATGCCTGCATAATCATACAATATGAACAAATATTGGGGGGGAAAAATTGTCCTTCTTTAAATGTTGGGGGGTCGTGTTCCCCTGTCCCCCCATATAATTACGCCCTTGCTCCCTACAGTAGTCAAGGGCGAAATAGTCAACCAAACATTGGGGGGGACAGCTGTGGGACTTTCTGTGTTGGGCTTATTATCACATCTTACCCATATACATTCACTCACAATGTCAGTTAAGAGCTATTAATGTCAGTCTGGTGTCCTGTACCTTAAAACATGTTAAATGAACTACTACTAATAATGTCTAACATCTCCAGAAACATACATTTTATTTTTCAAAGAAATAACGGACGTCAGCTGCTGAGGTGTCGTTCATTTTTGGCCACTATACTGCGAAATACAAAAGCAACGCAATTCCATAGGGATGAAAATGATGAAGGGAGAAAGAACAAATGGCAGGAGTCTAAAATAACTTGCTAGATATATATATAATTACGCCCTTGCATTTCAAGGTCCAAAAGCATTAGATATGAATTTAGTTTAAACATGGCAATGTAATCCTAAAGCACTACAATTCTAACTCTAGTGCAAGACCAACGCATAATCCCTGTTACACACCAATGCACAACACCAATTTAATGCTTATGCCTGATTTAATCGCCTTTCCTCTCTCTCTCTTTCTCCCTCTCTCCATATCTCCTCACTTAAATTTGTTTGTGCCCTAGCCCGTTTGGTGTTTATGAAATGAAAGTGGCTTACAGCCATGAGGTAATCCAGTCCGACATACTTCATCCATGGCAGGTCTAACAAGCAGTGTTCCCCAGAGATCTCCTGTCTGGGACCCATCACACGCCTCACTGGCACCCTGTACAGCACTTCTCTTCTCACACGCAAAGAGGAACGATGTACTCAAGATCAACTTCCTACAGGGAAAAGTAATTTCATGTCTGTGGCGTGTGAACTTCTGTCTCAAACACATCCTCTCTCACCTTGGCCCATCTCATGCGGCTGGACTAATTGGCAAGCACTTAACATCCTCTTTCTGGAAGCCTTTAGCCTGGTTGACCATATCAATATTACGCCTTGAATGTTGATGTTGTCACTAGTAAAGACATAACAATAACCATTACAATCGTACATATTTTGATTATTTTTGTTGTAAAAATCACTGATGTATTCTTTAAGGTTGCAAAAGTCACACACTGTATGCTGTACTGGTCTGGAATTTGCCAGCAAAATACTGTAAAAAAAGTGCTCTCTTCATGACATTAATAGTGAATGCTCACTCATGCCGCTTCTTCAATTAGACCGTCATTGTCAACATGGCCGTATAGTGTGGCAACGGGAGATATTGGATAAGGTTGTCTCGTATTCCCACAATCAATAACTGGCTAGAGAATACTGTAGATGTGTATTATTTCACTCAAGGAATCTGATGCACCAAATTAAATGGATCTTCAAGGTTATGGACGACAGGCTCCTGACCTCATGTTGAAATTCTCTGACAGCAGAATGGTTTGATCAGAGGAAAGCTGAGAAACTCTTATGTCAGCACATGGGCTGTACTGTTTCATCCCTGTACATTTTCGGAGTACAATTTCTCAGACAGTCTGGGCTTTAGTAAAGTATTAGTGTTAGCAAGGAGCAGTGATTTATTGGTTTTGCCCATCCTCCCTTGTGAACTGACTTCTCTCTGACCTTACAGTAATTACATGTGCACTCCCTCCTTAATGAGTAAAAAGGCGTGCGGAGGATTGATGTGGGATTGATGTATTTTCAGTTGTCTGCATTTTTGTGTTCATGGAATGGCAATCGATACAGGCATTGAAATAGCAATTGCATTACAGTCAAAGGGTTAGGGATGTGCAGTTGAATGGAATTAAATACAGGTAAAGAATGTGCATTCACTTTGTAGACCCCAACCATGATTCTAAGCATGGAGGGTGGAATTGATAACAAGGAACTGATTAAAATGCAAGTGAATTAAAAATAAAGGGGATGAAAATGCATATGAATTGAAAAATAGAGGAGTGAAAATGGATGTGAATTGGAAAACAGAGCAATAAATTATCAAGTGATTAGATTTGTTCCCATCTTACATTCATAACTTGTCATTCAAAATAGACAATTACCATTTAAATTTGAAATTAAGAGACTTCAAGGGTGGCAGTAACTCAAATGTATTGACAAAAATGGTGGTGATGAAATTGCATGTGAATTGGAAAATGTAAGGGTTAAAAATGGATGTGAATTGAACAAGAGAGTGATAAATTGTCAATTGATTTGATCACCATGATTGACGTTTGTAATTTAAGGGAAGACATGCTCTGCTTAGAAGGTCAGACTAAGCTCCCACCCCTTTTGCATTCACAAAATTTAGATGCAAAACTTGCATCCAAAAGTGTCATGCAAAACATTTAGAATGTACCGGAGCTGTGTAGCCTGGTAACCAGATACATGGATGTGAATTGAACAAGAGAGTGATAAATTGTCAATTGATTTGATCACCATGATTGACGTTTGTAATTTAAGGGAAGACATTTCACATTAAAAACTTAATTCAATGGCTTCAATGTTTTTTTTGTTTTGTTTGATATTTATTTATTTTTTATTCAGTTTTATTTTTTTCAGTTTCAGACTTTTGGCCCCGATTTTGCATAGGGGGCGTGGCTTCAACTCAAGAGGCGGGAATTATGAGTGACAGCCTAACCAAGAGGCAGAAAACTCGGCAGTCGGCATGGCATCCACTCCGCCAACCCAGTCTCATATTTCTGCGTATCTATGACACGGGTTTACACATCTATTTTGCATGCCAAATATACGCCATATCGCTGTTTTGCGTGCAGTTTATACTCAAATTCCTCCCATCATTTTTATCAACAGAAAATGTGTCTATCACACGCAGAACTTTATTAACTCTTTATCCATTAAACGTCATCCTTCAGACTTGGATTTTACGTAGATTCACGTAACTTTAAATAACAACCAGTAATTATTATTTGCCACCAACACCAAGCAGCATTCTTGTAAAAATAATTAAGAAAAAAAATAGGCACACACACACAGGAAATATAAGATGTAGTCTATACAGGCCAGGTTCCTGCCAGCTATGGAAGGGTGGGCTGTGAAAAAAAAAAAAAAAGAAAAAAAAAAAAGAAAAAAAAAAAAGATTTCTGATTTAACTCTTTATAACTCGAGACAATTATCATCTCAATATTTACCACACACGTGTAATTAGTGATCTCCGATTTGGCGTATATGTGGAACGCAAAATAGATGTGTAAACCCGTGTCATAGATACGCAGAAGTATGAGACTGTGTTGGCGGAGCAGACGCCATGCCGACTGCCAAGTCTTCTGCCTCTTTGTTAGGCTGTCGCTCATAATTCCCGCCTCTGAGTTGAAGCCACGCCCCCTACGCAACATTTTTATGATACTGAAAACAAAAACCTGAAAAAAAAAGTTACACAAATAAAATAAAATGACGTCGTAAAAAAAGTTTTTAATCTGAAAACATTAAATGTGAAACTATGTGAAAATCAAAAAGTGAAAATTAATAACATTCAAAATAATTCCAGAATTTAATCAAAATTTTACTCAACCTGAAAAAAAAATTGGTACACTTATTTTTTCTTTAAATACATGCTTTTAGTTTTCAAGTCCAAACTTACATTTTCAATGTCAAGCTTTAGTTTTTCGACCAAAGATTTCTTTTTCGAATTAACAAAACATTTGGCCTTGATTCAGCCCCATACTCATAGGCCTACGCACATTTTGGAAACAGTTGGAATTGGCGATGCAGATGACCGTACTGTAGTCAGACTGCAGAACGTAAATGTGGGAAGAACGATTACTCGTAATATTATATATTTTGTTTTCCCCACACACGTTTTTTTCCACTCGATTTCATCAATATCATAAAGAATAAATCCAGCAGTGTTATTTGAGCTTGTTCCATAAACACCTTGTACAATCCAACTCACATTGGACCTACCCACATTTCGTATCAAAATTCAGCGCTGACTGTCTCACCATCAGATTGTCCACTACGGGCGTGTAGGGGGGGGGGGAGATAGATGCCCGAGCCCGACTGCATGGAATACAGGATGACATCACATATCCTACCTTTAGATAGCCTAACTGCATAATACATTGTATAACTAAATACATTTCTTTAATACTGTGCATATATAATCATATGTCAAAAACTGGAAATTCAGTCGTTAAGCTCCCGCGCAATCGCTACTCTACGTCCTTGTTATCAGTCCAGGCTTCAATAGACTACTGTTCAATAACAAAACGCCTTTGTTTTCAAATTGTAACTCGACTCGCTGTATCACTGGCACAATTGACGCCACAGTGTCTGAGAAGATGTCATTCAACGTAAAAAACAATCGCATGCCAGGGTCATTAATATACTGGATTAGCATTCATGGGGTGCTTTGCATTGTCCATTCATGGTTAAAAATGGGCGTGTTTAGGGCGGGATAAAATGCAGATTCACGTACGCACACTTATGGATAGTCAGTAATTTATAAAGGGAACATTGCTTACAGGTGTGCGTACGTACGGTTTTATAAATCAGATTTTTTGGGGGTGTACACCCTTTTAGGCTTTCGGGCGTATGTACACTTTTAGTAAGAATCCTACGCACTTTTATAAATGAGACCCCTGAGCACTCTTTTATACAGTAATTCCAGACAGTTACATCATTAGTTCAATAGTTCATCTCCATCAAAAGAGGAACTCTTCAATAAACAAGAAAGTGAAAAAAGGAAATAGGTCACAGAACTTGCTTGAGACAAGAAAGAAGAACTTGTCAGCAAAAATCCCTGGAGTATGGGCAAAACAACCAGGGTTAAACAGTCAAATTTGTAAGACGTTTGTCAGAAAACGGAAATTTAAGTAATACTGTTTTAGGCCAAAAGGTTATGCTAGCTTTATAGAAGTTAAAACCTCAACAATAATTGTTCTAGGCCAAAGAATATTATAGACATCTTAAAGAATAGTAATTTTCTATTACAGCACGTTGGAATTTGGAAGGTGTATTGTTCATTATTTGACTGTTGAGTAGAAAATAAATGGTGAAATGCACTGTCATCAAAATAAGCGCAATATGGATATATTACACTGTAAAAAACGAATCACATTCGCTAAACGTGACTGTGGGTCAAAGTAATAAGCATTTGAAGGAAAAATAGTAGTTTTAAGTTATTTAAAATGGGTAAAAGCAGCAAAGCTGTGCATTTTGTTTGCTTGACTTAGCTTATGCTACAGTGGAAGATGGGGGATGAGCTCTTTGCTCAGTTTCTCAACGTCAACCAAAATTTGGTTGAGAAACCTTCCAACTATATTCAAAGATTTCAAACACTGTTGAACCGGATTGTGAAAATGAAAACCATTTCACCCAAAGATTCAGACATGCAGCTCCTTAAGCAGTTCTGTAGAGGCTACTGGAACAATGCACTGATTAACGCACTTCAGCTTGAGCAAAGAAAAGATAACACGCCCACTTTATCAGAGTTCTTACTCCTTTTACGAACAGAGGAAGACAGACAAACTGCAAAAGCAAACAGAATGAAACGGCATTTGGGGTTTCAAAAACCAAAAGAGCAAGCTGCAGCACACATGCATGAAGCATATGTTTTAGACACATTTGATATGCAGTCGTCCTTCTTTGACCCCCCATCGACCGTACAACAGATCCAAAAACAAATAGTCGATCTGCAAGCTCACATTGCTGCCCTCTCAACTCCAAAACAAGAAATGTCTGCTTCCCAAAAACCTGAAAATAAAAGGGGAAAGGAAAAAACCAAAGAGAGACCAGTTACCACAAAAACATCAACTACCAAACCTACTGCCACACCCGCAACTGTTAAATCAAAGCCAAAGCCATGGTACTGTTTCCATTGTGGCGAGGACGGGCATATTGTCACAAGTTGTATTGATCCTCCGAAACCCCACATTAGTGTCTGCAAAGAGATCTCTGTTAAAGGAAAAACAACAACAAAAACAACAAGAGTTAATCCAACTTCTGAAAAGCAATTAAACTGAGCAATGTTTCTATTGAGGGACTAATACAAAAAAATGAACCTGAAGGTCCCGCAAGTGAACCAAAACTGAAAGCTAAAATCAAAGAACACAGATTAACACAGAACAGAACGTTACCAAAAGGACTAGTTGGAAGTAAAAGTACTAGTAATGTTAAAGTTAACGGGCTTGAGTGTAATGCATTACTTGATACTGGTTCTCAGGTAACGACCATGTCTCAGTCCTTTTATAGCAGTTACCTTTCAGATCAGGCCATTCACCCTATTGCTGATTTATTAGAGATTGAAGGGGATTCAATGGCCAGTCAGTGCCATACATGGTGCCGTCAAAGTTACACTCCAGTTTCCAAAAGAGTTCATAGACACTCATCCTGAGATTGAGACACTTCGTTCCGTAGACGTTCGTTCTGGTCATAACTGACCACTTTACTAAATATTAGTGTTGTCAAACGATTACAATATTTAATCACGATTAATTGCATTAATGTCATAGTTAACCTGCGATAAATCGGAATTAATCGCACATTTGTATCTATTCTAAATGTCCATTGATTTTTTTGTCTCATGTTTTTTTCAAATTTTGATGCTCTTATCAACATGGAAAAGTGGATCGGATTCCTTAGAGCAAATGTTTTTATTTATTTGTTGAAAACAAATTTGTTGTCATTGCCTGGCTTTGACGAGGGGGCGGAGAATTCTCAATAGCTGTGTGCTTGGTGGTATTTCAGACGTGCTGCGATGATAGCTCAGATCACAACGACAAAACACACAGATCACTTTGGTCTTGTCAATGGAACCATTTGGCAACTTTTTTTTAGTAAATGTTCCATTCAGAATTTTGTTGGCACCCATTTCGGCGTCTCGCGCTCGCCATCCATTCAAAACGTAACGTTAGCCTACTGCTTACTCTTTAGCCGGCTCGCAAGCACAAACAAGTGAGTGCGATGTGCCTGTTGTTTTTTTTCCGGTCTAGCTAGATCCGATGTGGTGTTGTAGTTTTTCTGACGTCAGTAGTTGGTGCAACAGCATGTGAAAAAAACCAGAGCCATAGAAAAAGAGAGTTGCGACACTTCCATAGACTCCCATTGTTATTGAGGAATGCGGAAGTAAAGCGTGTCTCAAACGACCTATAGTTCCAAACATTGTATTTTCCACCGTTGAACCCCATTCATTTTCAGTGTCTCCGAAGCAAGTTTGCTGGTAAATTGATGAAAATCCTGCATTTTTTAATATTTCAACCACCACATATCCATTGTTATTAGTAGTATTTCATATAGCCAGCTTTGGATACAATTTATCGTAAGATTATGACTTGTTAGATTCTAATTGCAGTTAGAGCTAGACTAGGGCTAGTATCTAATGTAGAGCTAAGCAACACTTTTATTGTAGCTATAGCTAGAGAGCACGTGTATCATAACCAGAAGTCCGTTGGTTTATATTCTGTCAAATTAGTTCTAGTTATTGGTGTTCGTTGGCGTACAAAGTAAGTCTTCTCTTATTAGCCTCGTTAGTACATCTGATTAGAGATAGCAACAATGAATTGCAGATTAAGGGGTCCCCTATCGTCCAGTTAGCTCTCAACGCTCGGCAGGAATTTCAAGTCCACTCACTAGCTAGTTAGCTCAACTAGATGCATCTACTACTGCATCAATCAAAAGGATAAATGACCTTGTGATAAGATCATCAGCACTAGTGTGGATGATGAGAGTAAAAAGAAAGTATAACTGCATGGAGACGATAACTTTAATGATTATTATCGAAACAGCATCAAGGTATTGTCAGGCTGGTGGAGAGATGACCAGGTTGATGTTGCCTTGACACGGCTGGTAAGTGTGTAGAGACCGGTGGAGAGTTGGAGAGGCTGTAATAAACAATTATATGGAATGTCAATTCTCCCAAATTACAGATTTTTTTATAAATAGTTTTAGTTATGTAGCACCGGTTAGTGCCATTTCTTTTACATTTAACACATAATATAAACTTACTGTTTGTGTAGGAGTGATGGTGAGGCTAGTGGAGTGATGCAGCTGGTGGAGCAAAGGAGAGGCTGGTGGTGCTTGCCATTCCTGTAAGCGGCGGAGTGATGACGGAGCTGGTTAGTGGGGCTATTAATGGTGAGGCTGTAAGATTAGGAAAGAATGATATCTGATATTAGTATGTAAATTGACAGTTACCACAAACAAACATAATTTTGCATTTCTGAAGTAGATGAAGCAGATATGTTGACCTTAGTCCTGGGGATCTACATACCTATAGAAGCTGAAGTCAAGGTAGGTTGTGGGACATTTGTTGGCGCAAAAGTCAGGCCGAGCACCTCCATGGCAACGATAAAAGTGTTTGGTGGCCTGGTTGTTGTAGGCCTAGATGTTGCTTGGCTTTGCTGGTTCTTCTTTGATCTTTTTGTTTGGCTTTTGCTTCCAAGATGACCGTCTTTTAAGAGCCCCTTTTTCCTTTCAGCCCGTATGTGCTTTGCTGCGATTCTCAACCTCAGCCTGATGTATCTGTTGGTGAGTTTTTTTTGTACATCATGACATGAGGGAAGCCTGCCGTCGATCATCATAGCTTCCTTCTCCAGCACATCCATGGCATTTTGGAGATCCATGAGGGAGGCACTGGTCCTAGTTCGGAACAGCTCCTCAATTTGCCGGACTAGGTCAAAGGCCTCTTGCGACGGCCGACAAAGCGCACCAGGTTTGAATTCCTTCAGCTTCAGTAAAGTACTGTGCTCTCCTTCAGGTTTGTCAGCATTGTGATTAATTGCATTTTTGAATTCATTACAAATTTTGTAGTATTTGTTCACTTGATTTACAATGTATCCTGTTAGATGGTAGAGAGCACAGGTCTCTGTTGTTGTGAGGTCAGGTGCAGGACTGCGCTCCATCAGCTCCTCCACTCGCAGGGCAGGACTGGGTAAGGTCTCCTTTGCATCCAGAAAGTCAGCCAAAAGGCTGTTCTCATCTTCCTGATAGCTTCCTGATTTCATTGTTGCTAAAAACTGCCCAACAGAAATTGACTTCAGTGCTTGGTGAAACTCCACAGCAGTTGGGACTGGATTCCTCTGTCGGATGCAGCCAAATAGGTTTTCCATACAGTCTTGGGTAAACCTGCTGGTCAACACAAACACGTGTCCCTGGGACAGCATGTCTTCCTGGATGGACAGTATTGTAGATGTTGCCATCACAATCCCTGTTTGTACAGGCTTCCAGCTACTCGGCTGTCCAATCTTCAGCCCACGGAACAGTTGGATCGTGTCCTCGAGGAACTTGATGGCCTTTTGGTACTCCTCCATCTTATGCCTGCTCAGTGCCTGCTCAGTACATGAGGTCGAACCAGTGGTCTACCTGCTCTAGGAGCCATGCTGTTGTCCGGTAAGAGGTGGGTCGTTGTTCCTTCTCAACCATATATTTCAGGCCAGCACTTGTTGCCTTGCTGAAAACATTTAGTGCAGGGCCTACCTTCATCTTTTCAAAATGACTGGGCTGAAGGGTTTTCATTGACACATTTGGAGCAATTTTCAAAGCCATCCCCTCTTGAAAATGAACCAAATCTTTCAGTGGACCGACTGAAGCTTCATTGGAGGGAAGGTTCTCCCTCTCAACCGTATCCGGTGGAATTGTGAACGTCTGTCCGCGGACCAGGGCACTCTTCAAGTTCTTCACCAGGTGTGGGACATCTGGCATGAAGTGTAGCCTCCTGTCTGGTCTTGTTGGATGTGGGACAGACGTTTTGTTGTGGTCCACACCAAAGGCCTTCCACATTGCCCGATTAGGACTGCCCATGTCAGTGGTGACGTTAATCACATGTAGCCCGATGGAATCTGCTCTGTGAATAATGTCCAAGACAATAGGTTTGTAAATTGCCCCATTCGTGGAATTGCCACTGTAGTGGTAAGCCACTACTTGTTTCCACCTTGTCGTGCTCCCTGCCAACATAAAAACACACGCATGTGTTGCCTCTCCTGTGTGGCCAGGTAACGTCACATCCCCATACAGCTTCCCTGTTCCCAGGTGCAGCTCCACGCTTGGAGTGATTGACATCTCATCCACAGTAAGTACACACTCCCTCTCCATCTCTGTCAGGCCATCTACCTTCAGCTTGAGCATGTCAAACACCTCCCCTAGTACTCCTGGTTCCATTTTAATGTGCTGTATTCTTCTTTGCAGGGTTCTGATGTCAGGGAGAGGAATCGACATGTCCTGTAGAAGTTTGTAGCCGGTTGAGCCAGTAGCAAAACGTATTTGAATAGCCTTTTTAAGGATGTCATTTCCCCATCGTATGCTTCTCTTACTCTTCAGACCGCTCGCTTTGATCTGATCTTTCGATAACATTGTTCCAAATTTATTTTCCATTATTATTATTTTTTTCCGCAGGACCACATTCATTCTTTTTTGGCAATTTAGGGCTGCCTGTAAACTTATTGTTTGATCTATTTGTTTTGTTAACTCCTCCCTCAAGTCTTTATCACTGTACCCTGGCTCACTTGGACACTGGGCACAGGATCCTGGCTCACTGGGCACTGGAACCTGGCTCACTGGGGCACTGGAACCTGGCTCACTTGGACACTGGCTACTGGCTCACTGGGGCACTGGACTGGCTCACTGGCTGCTGGTATGCCCCTCTCAATTTCCTCACAGTCTAAATCTTCAATAGCCTCTCTTCCCTCACTTTCCCTTCTCTGACTTCCCTCAGTATCTGAAATGATGACATGGCATTGTTAGTGTTATGGGGTGGGGAGGGTGTGCAATTATAAATGTTAGATTCATTCTAAGTTCACATTGTTCATACCAAAGTTCATCATGTGACAGTAGGTGTGGTCACTGGCCACTGAATACACATGTACTGGAAGCTTTTTGGTTGTTCTCTCACTAGGACCCTTCCTCCTCTTGGGCTCAGGACGATGCAGAAATATGCTGGGAACAGCATCAGCCTTCAATTTCAGTTGGCCTTTTTTTGTTTTTGTGAATTGGTCTCCCTCAAAATGTGCCTGCGATGATATTGGCACAATGGAGTTTAATTTCCACATGCATTACAAACTCATAATAGTCAATCCCAATTTCATTATATACATGTTACAGTAAACACATTGATCCTTGATCCAAAGTGAAATGTATAAAGACAACTTAAACTCACACCACACAGTTTTCTATTATTGAATTTCCTTGTGACAGTCAGGTGCCTTCTGCCAACTTGGGCCATCCATTTTTTTCTCCTGTTTGTGTCTTTTGGAAAACCATACATCCCGATCCCTTTCTCAGACCGATTGGAGCATCCAAATGCTGCACAGCCAACCATAATCTCCTTGTCTTTTAGGATCAAATGAAGTGCAGGAGCTCAATCATTGGACATTTTATACTGCATTTCAACCACTGTAATAATTGTGTGTGTGCCTAGGCTGAGGTTTGTGAACAGCAGACATTTAGATCACTGGATCACTACAAACAAACGGAGTGGAAGAACACTGGACATTTTATACAGTAAACAATAAAATGTTTTATTGAATTGCAGTTGGTTGCCTTGTATATTCTGTTCTATTTTTATCTATTGAACAGTTGCTGGTGATCATGGTTTGATTCAACTTGCATCAAGTACTACAGATATAAGTGTTGTTAATGTGGTAAATTGTAAGTGGAATGATGAATTTAAAAAATACCAGTTACTTCAACAGTCGAATGTTAAACGTTAAGTGGAACAATTTAGTCCTCATTAGGCTACTGTTTGGTATGTACAGTTCGTAAAGTATGGTAGCTAGCATAGCCATTTCTAGCTCTGCTTCACAATATTGCGTTATGTATTATAAATTAATGTTATACATACATGTTAATAAAGTAGCAGACATACATGATACAACACACCAGTAACCAATTGACATTGTGTTAATATACCGAAAATATCCGTGAAATGAGATGGTGCTGCTGTCTGTCCCGCCTAAAACCATTCAAACAGGTTGACAGCACAGTGTTGCCAACTCTTCAGTGAGGAAAGTCGCTATTGGCTGTTCTAAAAGTCGCTAGATGACGTCATCGCCTAATTTGCATACCCGGAAGTAAAAATCCCATTCATTTTCTCCATAGCCATAGCGGATTATTATCATGGACCTATTCTAAGAGATTATTAGCCCTAATTTCATCACCATCTAAGGGAGACTTATATGACTTGATACAAGGTACTGTACATGACACAGGTTTGCATGGTATCAACCTCGTTTTAAGAAAAACATTTATTTTATTGGCGATCTCTGGAAGAAGAACTACACTACCCATGATCCTTGAGCGTCACACCGACGTCTCTGATTGGTGGAGCACGGCGTCGTGACGTCGTCACTGAAACGTTTCCCGCTCGCGCGAAAAGTGAGCAAGAGAACAATGAGGTAAGAACCTTAGAAGAAACGCCATGGACATGGACTGCAAGACAGGTAAGAACAGCTCAAATATGTTTAGAAATACAAATTAATAATTCCAACCCTCCTCCTTTATCCGGGCTTGGGACCGGCAAAGGTGACCAAAAAGGAACACTTTGGCAGAGTTACTTAGGTTTTTTTTTTATTTTATTTTTTATATATATATTTTTTAATTAATTAAGTTTGTTTTTTAACTTTATGGTCCGCGTAGGAGCCTACAACAGGTAACATTTAAACATGAACACTTTTAAACATAACATGTGTTGTGTACAATATACATTAACAATTTAAATTGCCCACTCTGGCAGTTAGGCCTATTCAAGTTTTTATTTTTTTTAAGTTTTTTGTTTTTAATATGTTTTTTTTCTTCTTTAGCTTTGTTTTAACCTTATGGTCCACTTAGGAGCCTAAAACAAGCCACAGTTATATATGAACATTTTTAACTAACACTTTTTTTGTGATGATGTTAACTAGTCTTGCTCTAATTGCAGGTGTGGAGGGAGGTCTGAAGCCAAAAACACAGACAGGCTGTGCTAGCTCACAGAACCAGTGACTCTTCATCGTCACTCAGGCTCTCCACTGCAGGTTCAGCTGAAGGAGCTGCCTTGAATGAATAAGCAGGTGAGGTTCCAAACAGTTTCAGAATGTGATCAGGCAGCTGGTGCTCAAAGCAAGCCTCACCTGACAGCTTTAATCCATATCTGATGTATAGGATGGAGTTCAGGGTTTGCAAGGACATCCTGTTCCTGAGTTTGGTCTTCACCACACTCATCTGGCTGAACACTCTCTCAACTTCAGCATTTGAGTGTGGCAAAGACAACACAGCCACAGCAGCCATGGCGAGTTCCTGGAATGGATTGAGACCAGCTGCGTCCCTGAACCTCCAAATCTCACTCCAGAAGCTCAGCGTGTTCTTTTTCTCAGTCCAGACACTGAGGTGGATGGTACGCCATTGCTGGACAATCTTGTCTATTGCTTCAGGTGAGAAGCCAAGGAGCTTTGCAAATGTGACCATCTCTGCTGGGCTCTTATTGTGCTTCAGAGTTTCCTGTACATTGAAAACTGACATGTGTTTCAATGTCTCCATGTTCTCAGGCAGTCTCATCCTCAGCTCATTGGTGAGGGAGATAGTGAAGGCAACACACCGTTTTCTGACATTCTGCTCATCGTCAGGCGCAAGGTGGAGCTCAGCTGCCTTTGAATCAAAAAGGAAACCGAGGTATGGAACAGGACTTATGTATCCATCGAGAGGCCCTTTCAAGACATCCACCTTTGCCAGTGGATTCAGGACACTGCTGCTCACAGACTTAATGAGGCTCACCAAGCTGTCAAGTAGCTTGAGAGGATCGACCTGCTCTCCCTCAAACGCTTTCATGGCCAACTGTACCTCTCCCAGCACTGACTTCAGAAAGGTCAAGTATAGCACATTTTGAGGATCACTGTACATGGAGTATAACACCTCAGCCATGTAGCAGTGCTCACTCGACTTGGTGACCTCAAAATGCAGCTTGAGCTCCTCCCATTGGTCCAAAATGCGTGAGACTGCGGGCTCAATAGAGAGCCAACGTGTGGCACACACCTTTGTGATCTGTAATGGTTTCTCCCCACAGTTAATGGTCTCATAAATGGCCTTGTATGCCTCCCTGCGTTTGGGAGACACTGAAAACCATTTATATGTCTCCCTTACAAGGTACTCCACACTGCGTGGGATCGTCTCATTCGATGCATGGGTGACAGCAAGCTGCAGGGAGTGACACACACAACGGATGAGGACCAGATCTTTAAGGCCATACTCATGTTTGAGCACTGCATGGACCCCATTATTTATCCCTGTCATTACAGAGGCATTGTCAGTCCCTATCCCAAGGAGCTTCTCTTTAACAAGAGAGCACTTTTCTAAAAAAGCCACCACAGCACGGGCAATAGAATGTGCATCTCCTCCCTCCAGCTCAACAAGCCCCAGAAATGTAGATACCACTGTCCCTTTAGTTTCACTAAAGTATCTGATGACAACACCCAGGTACTTAGACACACTGATGTCTGTGGCCTCATCGAGGAGGAGGCTAAAATGCTGCTCACCCACATCTGCCACCAACTTTTTCAAGAAGTAAGGTGCTAGGACACCATTGATCATTTCAGTGCACTTAGTCCTGTGCATTCTGAAATGCGTAGCAGCAGCGGAGTCAGAAAAGGCTGACCTACATGCTTCCCCAATGTGGTCACATGCTAGGAGGGAGCAGTGTTCAGCAATGGCTAATGCTATGGTAGCCTCAGCCTTTTTGGAGCTATCAATTTTGCCTACCATAAATGGCAGCGTTGTTTGTGCTGCTAAGTTATAAGGCTTTGCCTTTTGAATGTGTTTTAGGGTTGTACTGTGTTTCTTCACATCACTGATTTTAGCATAGAAATCCACTTTGCAGTAATGGCAGTATGCTCGTCCAATATCTCCAATAAATGGCTTTAACCATCCCTTAAAAGCTGTGTTTGCCTCCCACTCCTTTCTGTATTTCTGCTGGTAAAGTTTAGACATGGTAAAGAAAGTTTGTGTCACAGAGGCACACACATACAGTGGACGAGGTGAGGCGAGTGACTGAGCCTGAGGCAGTGTGAGTCAAACTATATATAACACAGTGATTTATTTAGTGCAGTGATTTTATTATTTTATTTAGACAAAGAAAATATACATTATCCCGCCCTGACTGTACGTCAGGGGGCGGGATCAGTCAGCGGCAGCTTGCTGGCCGGGACGCGGATTCATTTGCAGCTTGGATGCTGAGCCGTGAACGTCTCCTGTTAGCAGGTTAGCAGGAGCTAACAGGAGACAGCTGGGAGGGACTTCTGCGCGAGGAATGAGGCCGCCTGTAAGTGCTTGGAAACGGGGAAGGGAGGGGCCGCGCAGGCACCCGCTGGTCGTTGTGAAGAGTCATAGCGATACGTGTTTTCACCTCAAAAAGTCGCCAAAAGTCACCAATAACTCCAGAAAAGAAGCTAGATTTGTCGCTTTTTTGAAAAAAAGTCGCCAAAGTGGTCTGAAAAGTCGCTAAATCTAGCGACAAAATCGCTAAGTTGGCAACGCTGGTTGACAGCAGTGGGGTTTTTTTTAACAACAGCGAGCTACCGGAACCACGTCACAAAAAAGCTCTAGCTTTTTTCCTGCGTTTCACTGGCAGTGAGTTTTCACAATGTTGTAGTTCACTCCATTTTACACCAAAAACGTCAGAGAGGACTGCCTTATGGAGATACGAGTCAGTTGAAGATAGCCAGAATATCGGATTTCTTCATCCGAGCCTGTTTAATTCGTAATTTGCCTGAGAAAGCGACTTCCGTTGGCCAGCTCCATTGAAAACCATTCAAAAAAGTTGACAGCAGTGGGGCTTTTTGGAACTACAGCGAGCTACATGAACCACGTGATCACGTGTCGGCGAGATCAAAGCGTGTCGCAACTCTCTTTCTATGGCTCTGAAAAAAACTACAAAGTTTGCTTGGCCAAAATGGACGTCAATCCTGCGATAAAAAAAAATATGCAGTTAAAATGGATTTGCGTTAACGCCGTTAATAACCAGTTAAACTGACAGCACTACTAAATATGCAACAGCCATCCCGACTCGAGACCAAAAAGCCCTAACGGTAGCTAAATGCCTATGGGAACAGTTCTTTCTCCATTACGGGTTTCCTGAGCACCTTCACAGCGACCAAGGCCGTGACACACGTCATCAAAGAGTCGTGCGCCTTGGTTGGTACTAAGAAGGTGAAAACAAGCCCTTACCATCCCCGGGGTAATCCCGTCGAGCAGTATAACCGTACACTGCTCAGTATGTTGGGAACGCTAAAGGATGAAGAAAAATCTAAGTGGTGCGAATATGTCCGACCTTTCACTCGCGCGTATAATTGCATGAGGAGTGATGTCACCGGGTTTTCGCCCTATGAGTTAATGTTCGGACGCCAACCGAGACTGCCCATAGATATATAGTTTGGTATACCAGTTAAAAAATATACTGGCATGTCTCATTCACAGTATGTACGCAACCTTAAGTCCTACCTGAAAGTGAGCTATCAGTTAGCATCAGCCAATGCAAAGAAGGTAGCTGAGAAAAATAAACGCAGATTTGACATGAGCGTAAGGTAGTCAACACTTGACACAGGCAGCAGAGTCCTTGTGCGCAATCTCCGCTTTCACGGCAAACACAAACTAGTTGATAGGTGGGAGTCCACCAATGATGTTGTCCTAAAGAAAGTCGGAGATATGCCTGTACAGTTACAGTGCGTTCACACTGCAGCGACGCAAATCGCTTGCCATCGCTTGCCTTCCCACAGTTCACCACGCTCGGGGGCGTTTCAAACAGATATATGTAGAATGTAGTTCTCTAAAGTCACTATTGTAGTTGTCATGGCCAAGTGTGCAGACTTGGGTTTACGTAGTTGCAACATCGATCAAATACAACTTGTATCCAACATACAAAACTGTTTAATAGACATACACGTTGACATGTGTAAAAAACGTTTTACTATATTCCTCAGTCTCTGCTAATCTGTCGATACGATAGGGAGTTCCAGCCGGGCTAGCTAGCTAGTTACCACAGAACGAAGTTACGTATTGTGACTAAACTGAATTTGAAAGTACAAGCACCCACAACTTCGGCAAACCTTGCGCCATGCATTGTTTTTTTTTAAATTAATATCTCTGTACAAATACAGCTATGTATCTTACAGGACTGGGTAAGCAGCCACACAAACGATTAGTTTCTCCTCCACCTTGAAATGTTTGCCATGGTTGTTACGTTACGAGAAACAAGAAAACACTCCAATTGGCCATCGCAGCGAAAATCGCTCCTCATTTGCATAAAGTTGAGAATCTCAACTCTGTTGCGTCGCGTCGCTACCCACAATGCACCACGCAAGGGATTCGCCTGGCTCCATAGAAAATGAATGGAAGACATGTTGTTGCTCGCATCGCGTCGCTGCAGTGTGAACGCACTGTTAGTCCTGAGGGTCAAGAAGGACCCTTGCGCACACTCGCGATTTATTGCTACCTTGCGGATTTTTACCGGAGGATGAGGAAATGGCAAAACCAAAACAAGCCCCAAAACCCAAAACAAGGCAAACTCCTATCCCACAAGAGGAAAATCCTCCTGACTCAGGTAATGATGAGGACTATAGTCAATCTATCCCACAATGATCGAAACAACCACAAAAAATGTTTAACCAAACAGTTTGACCCCACGAGCAAATGAGGAATCTGGAAACTTACCGGATAAGACACAAGATGGAAACCTGGATGGAAACCTACCGGATGAGACACAAGATGGAAACCTACTGGATGTGACACTAACCTAACTGGGACCTGAAAACACGACAGATAGTGAAAATACTGAAATGGAAAATGACAAAACAGACAATTCCTATCCAACTGAGTACCCAGAGGGAGTTGAACAGTCAAAGGAAACACAGACAGACAGAGACAATCCACCGAATTAGACAATACTGAAACAAATGTTAGCTCCCCTGAACTACCCGATCCTGATTCTCTTGACAATAAGACTGCTGATACAGTACGCAGATCTGAACGATTGAGAAAGCACCCTGTTAAGTTTACCTACCCAGAGCTTGGCAGACCCTTGATTTCATTTGCACAAACCATTATTGATGGGTTCAACCAAGCCTCAGTTGAAACCATTGAAGCTATCAGGCTAGGTCTGAAGCACAAGCACAGAATGCAGGTGAAATGTTCAACAAGTTTATTGGTCCTGAGTCCTCCTCGGAAGAGAGCAGGAAATGTACTCAACAAAGGGTAATCCACACAACAACAAAAAAACTAAACAAAGGAAAGCTCGTATCTGGCTACTGTGAGCTTCACAGAGCGGAGCAGTCAGTATAGCTCATGGTATAATCCACCAAAAAAAAAGTATATCCCAAAAACAGACAAAAGAAACAGCACTCCACGGCAGCGGCGTTCTCACCTACTTCGGTTCACGTGTTCATGAGAATCCATGAGGGAATGAATGAGGAGGGCCTTCCTGCCCTTAAATAGGAAGCCAGTGACAGGTGAAAGGGGGTGCTAAGGGATGCGTCGCCCTCTGGAGGAGTGGCGGACATGCACAGACGTGACAGAGGGTACCCATAACCCTTGAGAGAACATGAAGGGACTCATGTTACTTCAGAGGGGCAGGTAGTAACCCGCCTGGTTAAAAGGTTAAATAGTATTTTATATATGTTTCTATATTAATGGTTTTATTTTGAAAGTTTATTTTGACGGATAAGAGGAAGTAGTATGCAAAAATGCAGATAGCTTCACCTTGCTCATTGACGCATGGAGCATTGCTTCTACTTGTACGTGTTAATTGAAAAAGTGAGAAAAAAAAGTAAGAAAAACCAAATCTAATGTCTTGAAAATTACTAATGTTTGAGTTGATGATTTTGTATGATAATGGCTCCTGTTTAGAGGTGGAAGAACCGTCGAAGAAGCACCTTTTATTTCTTTAATCACTACTGAGATAATCCTTGAAAAGCCAGCACTCACATGTTCTCATTGACTGTATGTATTGAGATGCCCTCGTGGTCGTGCTAGCTAATCATTCGGGTATTTTGCACATTTTAAGTTAATTGTGCAAGGATGTATGTTATTAAATTGTTTGACTGTTGAGTAGAAAATAAATGGTGAAACTAGTGGTGGGCATAGATTAATTTTTTAAATCTAGATTAATATCACTGTAATCTTGGAATTAATCTAGATTAATATGGCTCATTTGAATTCCGCCAAAGCCATTCAGAATATGGGTGCTACCCAAATAATTACTAAAAGTAATTCTTTGAGAACGGGTTTCTCAAGCCAGGTGAGTGAGAATATTAGTTAGCTTGGCTAATAGAGCTGTGCTGACGGGTTTGCCTCGGTTGCACTCAAACATAGTTTGACGACGACTCTTTCCCTGCGCTGCATCAGTGCTTGGCCTGGCATCTTCCGCATTAGCTAAGGGATGCATTGCGTTTAGATGGAATTTGAGAATGGAAGAACTCGTAGAGTAAACTAATTCCGCATCGCACAAGGTGCAAACAACCTTAGGCTTATCGAGGTTTCCATTAGGAAGCTTCTTAAAAATACATTTTCCCTGAAGCAAACCCGGCGGCTTCATAGCTGCATCCATGTTAGCACATCACGTTTAATGCGGTAATTTCATACACAAGGCATACACACTGGTTTGAAGACTCGTTCTCGCCCCCTACAGTGCAATTTGGCTAGGTATACATCCGCGCTAAAATATCAAGGTGAAAGTCATCATAGCTTGCGTAGTATACAGTATACCCAGCTCCCAACCCAACTTTGAGAATAGATTAACGGCGATATTTTTTTAATCTCCCGATAAGAGTCTCATGTTAACGCAGCACGTTAACGCTGATAACGGCCCACCACTAGGTGAAACGTACTGTCATCAAAATAAGTGCAATATGGATATATTACACTGTAAAAAAACTAATCACACTTGCTAAACGTGACTGTTGGTCAAAGTTATAAGCATTTGAAGGAAAAATTGTAATTTTAAGTTATTTGAAATGGGTAAAAGCAGCAAAGCTATGAATTTTGTTAATTAAAACAATATATTTCATTTATTTAATTTCCAATCTAAAATCCTATGTTAAAAAGGGTTACAAAGTGAGACAATGCAGATAAGAAAATATGGGTTATAAATTATACTGTACAAGTTAATGTGTTTTTCATAAATACGTGAATGCATTGGTAAAATGTGTTTACATAATTACATTTAATTGAAATCACTATGGGTTAAAATGATATATTTAGCAAAATTAGACATTTATTTTGGAAGTAACTGTAGTTATCTGTTGTTAACTATGTTTAGTTATTTTTAAATGTGAGATAATACATTTATGTTGTACAACACCTTTTATATGAATCTGCAATGATTCTAGTGAGCCTAATTGCAATTGCATGTAAGAATCTGGACTATAACACCTGTTTCGCAAATACAGGTCAGGTCTTTTTTTGAGAACATGGAAAAACTATGCTGAGATGATCCATTGATCCCAGTCGAATTCTGAGCCTCTACCACCCATTCAACGGATCCTGTGGTAGGATTGTGTCAGTCCCACTGACCGACACCAAAGAGAGCCTACTTTGGATACATTTCCTGACTTTTGACTATTTTCCCTGACTTATTGTGCACTCTTGTAATATTGCTAAATTGCTTTACATTCAATTACAATTTTCTGTGTCATCTGGTTATTGCTATAGTCTCAGCTCCTACGAACCTAGAGGTCCTGACGTGTACATACCTTGAAGTGGGTTACATGAGAAATAAAGATAAACATATTTGCCATCATGGGGCACTATCGTTTGCCACATGGCATTCAACAGGGCACTGCACCAAAACAGAACCACTCATATAAATTAGCAACTACAATGGAACAGATATAACAAGACACAGACTGGGCAAAAGGCTCTACTTTGTGACTGAACATTTTGTTTCTCACATCGCCAAAAAATTAGAGCAACATGGGAGCCAAAGAGTCAAGGATAGGTTTTCCTGTCATGACAAGGTCATCAAGAGAGGTAAAAGAGTGGGTAGCTTTACATCCATCACAACGCAGCATTAACTACTGTTAATAGCTAATGCTACAGTTAATAGCTAATGCTATGTTAGCTACTGATACACTCCAGAATTGTCAAATATACAAACATACAAGAGAAAGCATATTCAGTCCAGTCGCAGTCTGAATAATACAAACAAAAACAATTGGTGCCTTCACAGCTTCACTGCTTGGCCCCTATATACAGTATTTTCAACAAAGCAACTAATGATTGGCTAAACGATGAAGCCATGGATCACTCAAATGGGCACTGCAATAATCTACTTCATTTGAAATAATTGCGTCCAGAGGCATTTTGGTCTGCGCTTGATGATAATGCACTTTGGATATCAAATATAACGTTTCCTGACTAATATGGTTATATTCTAGTTGGTCTGGCAAATGCCAGGCTAGGAATTTTGTTCTATAGGCTTGGCCATTGTCTTATTGAATTTTTAATGAGAAACCTCAATGAAATAAAATACAGTGGACAAAGAGGGCAGCCATAATACTGAGGATGAACTCTGGCATGTTTGAGCAACTTGTATTCCAAGTCTTCAGACAACTTTAAGGACAAATAAACCATTGTTTGCTGTGTTTGCTTCCGACTCTGATTAAGGCTCAGTAGGTGAAAACTGGGCAACCTATTTTCAGTGACTTTCCAGATAACAATGTACGGTCTATAATAACAGTGATGTCACAGGCATCAGTCATGCCGGTTCCCCCCTTTTTAAATTCCGGACAGCTTAGGTGTCTGCTGTCTCAGCATGAGCATGCTCTTTTGACGTCCACACCTGATGAACACCTCAGATGTCAGATGAATGAAGGTAAGGTAAGATCACATGACATTCACCTTCTGCTGAAACTGAACAGAAAACATCTTTGGACAAAGAGGCCAGGCAATTTGCTCTGTTCTCCATTAACATTAAAAATCCGTCTCTAGATTTGATCTTCTGTTGGAAGAATTGAGTGAGGTTGTGCTCTGTAACATAGATATAGAAAACAAGGCTGAGGCATAAGACAAAATCAGATCAAGTAGGCTGCCCTTTCACTTTGTCATTGATTTCTCTGCCGATGATCAGAACGTACTTTCAAAGTAAATTTTGCCAAGGCAACGTCTTGCTCATTAAAGAACTCTTTGTGTAACCGAGTAGTTGGTTAAACTCACTCAGTATAAAAACCGCCCACAAAAGCAATGTATAGGTGGTTATTACGTGACAACCCTTGTTTGAAACCCATCAATACAATGAAACCTGTTACATTTGCCTCTTACTCCTTTTCACGTGTTATTCAACATCTGTCCTTATAAATCCTTGCCCTGATTACACTGCATCCCCACTAAGTCAGTCGGAAGATGCAAAAAATGATGTCAGGCCAAACTTTCTGAATTTCTATTTTGAGTGAATTCACTTTAACAGAGTGCCAGTCGCAATGTACTCTGCCAAGTGAGTTCTGCCAACTGTGCTTCATGAAATGGTAATGAGAAAGCTGGCTTGTCTGCTGACAATAGAACAGAGGCTGCTAGCGCAGATAGCATTCCACAGGCTGCAGCAGACACTGATTTGCTGTTCTTTTCACAAATGAAAACAAAAATGTTGCATAACAATGAAGAAACAAGATTTTAGAAAAGATTTGAGTATGTATGACAATTTCGTTCAGACTCTATCAAAGTGTGAGAAATGCATTCACACTTAACCTGAATAATCTCTACCACCCTTCCTTACTTACTATGAGCAGAAAATACATTCAGTGATGTGTGGCCTACAATAAGTCAGCCCCTAAGTCTAGTTATCTCCTCCACTGTACAAACTTTTTTAAATGAAAAGAGAGAACAAATTTGAAAACAGCCTCTGTCTGTCTGTTTTGTCAGCTACAGCACATTGTATCGTCCTAAAAAGATATGTTGGTTGCTATTTCTGTCCTGTCTGTGTTAAGACTTTCTAAGAGCCTGTCTCCCAGGGCAGACAGCCCAGCATGTATTTATATCACCATCGTCCACAAGACTCAACTTAAAGCACGTCAAAATGACAGACATTGTTTTTCCAGGGGTCAGTTGACACAGCAGATCCAGGAAGATGAATGTGCTTCTTCACACCAGCTCCTTCCCAGAGGAAATATGCAAATACATCTCTTGCCTGGCTACGGAATCCTTGAAGGAAGGATTCCTCCATATCATGCTGTGCATAGATCCATTCACCACAGTACCGTTGGTACACACAGTGTGAGGATGGTGGTGGGGGATGTTTCATAAGCAGGCAATTCATTTCATGGCCTAGGACTCTGCTGGCCTGTGTGCTCTAAAGTGATGTCAGAACACTATCTGGCACATGGCTAGACATTTAAGTACCTCAGCAGCTTGCTCAATGTGGTGGGATACTCAAAGTAAATAAAGACATTTGCTGAGTGTGTACTGGTTTGGTTCATCAAAAAAAACAGAGCCATCGCGAGGACTGTGCCAGTGGTGGACTCAATCTATCTGAGGGGCAGGGGTGAAGCAAATAAAAAAAGAACCAGCTGCATATGGTGGGGAACAGGGGTGTTTCTAGACATAAAGCTCTACAGGGGTACAGGCCCCTAATTAGAGCTAATCATTTTTTTTTTTTTTTCCAAAGTTCCTTCCAAGAAGTGTGCAATACAATGCACTATACAAACTTCCCTTAATAAACAGTGCAGTTCAGGGACGTCCGTTTGATATCAGCTTAGGCAGTAACATCAGTAGTAATGCTTGCGCGCAGAGCGGCACCCAGAGGGCAATGCATCATGTTTTCTCCATCGATAGGGCACCCTAGAAGGGACTTAATCACATTTTGTTGCACACTGGGCCACCGTACAGGACCCTTTATCATGTTTAATCTACCATAGAGGCACCCAAGAGGGCACTTTTGATAGCATGGGGGCACCAGGTGGGATTTATTTATTTTTTTATGGTTGAGGACTGTTTTTGACCCAACATGTTTCTTAAATTAAATTCCTTATACATAGTCTATCGTCCTTATGCATAGAGTCTGAATCATTCTAAACATGGTACTTTTCCATTCTGCAATGCAGTTAAGGAAACTATCTGACAACAATAATGTTTATAATGTACTGGCCCCTCTAGCAGTACAACTGCCCACCCCCACCCCTGTTGAAAGAGTCTAGAACCTCCCATGGAGAAAAGAAAAACTATTCACTGCGAGGAGTGGTGGATATTTGTCAACACTTCCAGAGAAGGTGTGGTAGATGATAGCCTAAAGCCAGTGGTTTAAAGGTCACATGAAATGCTGTTTTGGGATGCTTTTATATAGGCCTTAGTGGTTGTAGGCCCTAATACTGTATCTGAAGTATCTTTCCTGAAATTCAACCTTGGTGCATAGTTACAGCCACCACGAGCAGTCCCTCAATGAGCTTTCCTCAAAACGCGTTGTTTCTGTGTCTGTAGCTTTAAATGCTAATGAGGAGGAGAGGGGCGGCAACATGCGCTAATGTTTACAACGGATGTATCACAATGGCTCGTAGCCCCCGTTGCTGTAAGATGCCTCGAATTTAGCCATTCTCATCTGATCACTCTGGTTTGCAGAGGTGCACACTCATGGTCATTTCAAGCTCTCCCGCACGGCCCACATTGCTGCTGTTTCCCGGTCTTGTAGATTTACCCTCTACAACATCCGGAAGATCAGGAGATACCTGTCTGAGCACTCCACCCAGCTGCTAGTCCAAGCACTGGTCCTCTCCAAGTTGGACTACTGCAAGTCGCTGCTCGCTGGTCTCCCAGCATGTGCAACCCTCCCTCTTCAGAAGATTCAGAACGCAGCGGCCCGCCTGGTCTACAATCTACCCAGACGCTACCATGTTACCCCGCTCCTCATCTCTCTCCACTGGCTACCCATCAACGCCCGTATCAGATTCAAGACCCTGTTACTGACCTTCCGAGCAGTGAACGGGACTGCACCCGACTATATCAAGTCTCTCCTGCAGCCTTACAGCCCCACCCGTCACCTACGGTCTTCTTCAGACAACCGCCTAGTGGTGCCACCACTCAAGACTGCCAGGTCCAAACACAAGCTCTTCTCCTGCCTGGCTGTGAAATATTTTACTGTTGATTGTTCTCCTACAGGTACAGTCTTGCACTTTTGGGGTTTCATGTTGTTTTAATTTGTAACTTGTATAACTGCATGCTCTTATGGGTCTTCCCTTGGCACTTGTTTAGTTTTTCACAATGTATGCTTCATGTTTTGGCTGCTTGCAATGTTTAGGACTACCTTGTTGTTATGATCAGTGATATATGCTCTTTTGTAAAGCTCTCTCTCGGAAGTCGCTTTGGATAAAAGCGTCTGCTAAATGCTCAAATGTAAATGTTTACCCAATTTTACCCAATACAAAAACAAATAAAAATAATTATATTTCAACCTTCGTCACAATGACCCGAAGATAACGCAAGGGTTAAAAAGAAAGTGGAGCGAGTGGAGGGGTCAAAGCAGGAATTATGCCATTCATGAGACTTTCATGCTCTGCCAACTATACATTTACATTTAGTCATTTAGCAGACGCTCTTATCCAGAGCGACTTACAGTACATACAGGGACATACCCCCCGAGGCAAGTAGGGTGAAGTGCCTTGCCCAAGGACACAATGTCATTTGGCATGGCGGGAAATCGATCCGGCAACCTTCGGATTACTAGTCCGACTCCCTCACCGCTCAGCCATCTGACTCCCTATAAGTGTTAAAAATCCAGCTGCCTGACAGCGAGCAAATACAAGATACAATGGAACAGTTGGTGCTTAATGTTTATTTATTTCACCAGCAGCAAAGCAAACCGCGTGACAATCAGTTCAGTATTCAGTTCGGTATGATTAATTAAATGCGCTGACAGCTCATTGCCCCAGCCAAACAGATAACACTGAGGGGAGCGGTTGCCCCTTCCAAGATGGCTGCCCCACGGCTTATCAGCGCCTGTAGGTAGTAGCGGTCGATGCGGCGTGCACTCTTTATTATGTCTATGGTTATTGGCACTAGGACAGTTTTTGGCCTGACAGCGCCCACAACCATTGTGTGACGTCACATGAATGCCATGATGTGGATAGTCTCAATGTACACGGGCTCTGGTCTTAACAATGCCCCATCCCTCCATGCCCCTCCACCAACCACCATGATGCCCTGCAACAGAACATTCTGAGCATTCCCGTGATTGGCAGATAGCAGGTTGATTGGCATGTCAGACCCCGCGAACACTGGGTCAGTGTTGCAAATTTAGCGACTTTCTCGCTAGATCTGGCGACTTTCCAAACCCTCCTGATGACTTTTATTGTGAAAAGCAACTAGCGACAAATCTAGCGACTTTTTCCAGTGTTGTTTGGAGACTCGCTGGTGTTTTGGAGACTCTTACGTGAAAGCACGGATCGTTTTGCAGTACTGTCCTCAACGAGCAGCGGGTGCTGCCGAGAGCTCCTCCGTGTCCCAAAGCACTCACAGGCGGTCAGTCTCACAATAGCCTCGGGCAGCAGTCCCAGCTACAGTCAGAGCAGACAGCAGCAGACCCACACACTCTGCATCCAGAGTGCAAATGATTCACGCATGCGCTAAGCCACCGCTGTTCCCGCCCTGGCTTACAGAGCAAAATAAATAGACCAATTGTCAGCCTACGTCACACGACTGTCAAGCAGGCTGAACTGCGCATGTCGGTGGCAAAAGACGAACTTCTCCCGGGTTTTCACCTTATTCCGGAAGTCATGATGGACGCGGCCATCCGTGTTCTCTCATTTCCGGTTTGGATACTTTCCGCTTTATAACGGTACTAAAAGAGAATGTCTTAAACAGGCTCTTGTACTAATTTAAGGCTAATAGAGATGCCTAGCGTCAACTGCAGTTTGTGGCTGCCATAACAGCTGGAGAAAACGGAATCAGACCCTGTATTATCATTGTTTTGACCATGGAAAGAAGAGGTCTAAGTGTTGTGGGCTGACATACTTTGCATCGACCTCCAACCAAAGTTGAGTATCTGCGTCCCTGGCTGTAGGCACTGAATTTAAAAGACCCACCGAAGTTTCCTTTTGTCTGCTCGTATCACTTGCAACATCAAGTGTGTAATAAGAGATAAACTAACTAGGTTATATTTTCGTATGTTTTAGTATTCTCGATGTATGATATTAGTAAATAAAAGATTATAACCAAATGTATGGGCATGTCTCCTCCCCACGGAGTTTGGTAACAATTTGATTTTCCAGGTACGGCAGCTATCTCTCTTAAAGTAGTGGTGAAGGAATTGGCTAAAGTAAGGCGAACGCTAGCGATTGGTTATGGCAGATAAGAGTGGCTCTAGGCAGATCCAATAGTTTTAAACTTCAACAGAGTACCCGCCTACAAGGAAGTCAACGCTTGTCAATGGAGCAAACCCAGACTCTCTGTACAAATGAAATGTACGAGAGTCTGGTTAAGACCAGGCTATAATAGCAGAGACCTGATGTAGAAACTAGAACCTCAAGTAGATAAACAAGAAGCTAACGTTCTACTGCTTACAATGTTAGAGCTAGCTGGTCGGTTTTGCGGGGGTATCTCAAAAACATGTACTGACTGTAAAATTAATCAAACTACTGAATTCTAGAGGACCTAAGCTTTCAAACAAAGTGTAGCAAATGCATATGCCCTGCAGTGAAATCGTTAGAACATCTTATGTTTGTGGTTATGTAACTTATCGCAGCAGAGTGCAGGGCAGCGATCTGACCGGCAAACAAATTATATGAACACTTGAAAGGTTGTTCTCAAGCCATCCAGTGAAAGGATGCATTGCTGACTTGTTGTAGCACACAAACTTAGCACATCTGGCACTAATTTACCTAATTATTTAATATTTTAGTGGCGGAACTTATCGGCAGTTCTCCATTGAATTGAATGATATCCCCGGTAAACAGGAAGTGCCAATACAACGGAAGTGCAAAAAGATGAAAAAAATCGGCGGGGCGGAATAAGGTCAATAATACACTTGGATTGTCGGTCAGGTCATCATATATCTCTGGCCACTGGATTGCAGGGCTTGACATTAACTTTTTGAGGCACTTGTCCTTTGGACAAGTACATTTACGTTTCACTTGTCTATGCACAAATTTCACTTGACCCCCTTACCTTTAAATAGCCTGACCAAGTGATCAGGCAAAACTAGCCTGGCTAAAGGAGGTCGCTTTCTCAGGCAAATGATGAATGAAACTAGCCTGGCTGCCAGCCCAACTTCTCCCCGGCCCCAAAAATGTTTTGTCGGGAAGTTGGGTCTGGAGGGTCTCGTATTGGGGACCAACTACAGAAACCCAGAATCTGGGCAAACCAATGAAATTGCCAGGGCGGGCTTTATACGATGATGGAGAGATGGACAACAGTAACGTAATCACCCACGTCACAAAAGAGCGCTTAAGTTGAATTCGTTTTGAACAAACATGGCTATCGCTGGAGATCTGGGATGTTATGATTCTGCCATCGAGTCTGTTTTAGAAGACATCGACAACGCATTAATTTTGAAAGCGGAACAGAGAGACGCGATCAAGGCATTTGTCAATGGAAAATATGTTTTTGCCGTCCTTCCTACGGGACTCTGTAAAAGTTTAATTTATCGGCTGGCCCCGATGGTGCGAAGAAGATGGGACACAATGAAAACCCAGTGGCCATTGTGGTTGTTGAGTTGTAATCCTAAAAGGAGAACTTGTTCGTATATGCATTGCCCTTTATTGTTTCGCTCCAAAAGGTCGACCATGTGAACAAGTACTCCCCCTACCCTTAAATTAATTTTACAACACTGGCAAAAATCGTTTGTATTCATTCTACAAGCATACTTCAAGTCTGCTTGTAGTTTAGTTCTGTTGACAACAACTATGCGGTGGTTAACATACGTCACATACTCTGTTGCTCTGATTGGTTGTAGATCTATCCAATTGAGCGAAGAAGCATTTGTTTTCCAGGCTCGTTTGAAACACGCCCTGTAGTCAAAGCCCAACGAAGAGTTCTCAGACTCATATTCTGACTAGAATTATGAGTATGACAACGTCAGGCTAGAATAAAACAGGCTTGGTTAAAGAAATACGAGATGCTGGCTATCTTCAGCAGGCTCGTATCAACAATAGGCAGTCCTCCCTGACGTTTCTGGTG